>NC_057800.1:114747139-114865441 GCF_018294505.1 Triticum aestivum
TATTGGCATAAGTGGAGCTAGGAGAGTCCAAATGAGGTGCAGTTTTCGGCCATGTGATCGTGATCGAATGCTCTAGGACATGGGGCAGAGTTTGGTGGGTTTTGGGCCAAATTGGAGGGGTGTTGGGCTGCAACACACACGAGGCCTTTTCGGTCCCTCGGTTAACCGTTGGAGTATCAAACGAAGTCCAAATGGCACGAAACTTGACAGGCAGTCTACCGGTAGTAAACCAAGGCCGCTTGGCAATTCTTGGTCCAATCTGGAAATGTTTAAATCCTACACACGAAAGAAAGCTAGAAAAGGCCACCGGAGGAGAACGAAGCGCCGGAATGCAAAACGGACAACGGGGAAAATGCTCGAATGCATGAGATGAACACGTATGCAAATGCAATGCACATGATGACATGATATGAGATGCATGACAATGACAACAACACACGGAGACGAAACCCAAATCCAAGGAAATAAATATAACTTAACGCCGGAAACGGCAAGAGTTGGAGTACAAATTGGGAAAGTTACATCCGAGGTGTTACAACACTCCACCACTACGAAAAGATCTCGTCCCGAGATCTAGGACTGAAAGAACTCCGGATACTCAGAACGGAGGTGATCCTCGCATTCCCAGGTAGCTTCACGGTCGGAATGGTGTGACCATTTGACTTTGAGAAATTTGATTGACTTGTTGCGAGTCTTGCGTTCAGTCTCTTCAAGAATAGCAACTGGGTGCTCATGATAAGAGAGATCTTCTTGGAGCTCAATGTCCTCGAAGTTGACGGTGCGGTCAGGAGTCTTAAAGCACTTTCGAAGCTGAGAGACATGGAACACGTCATGAACATTTGCAAAGTTTGAAGGAAGCTCGAGTTGATAGGCGAGGTCGCCTCTCTTGCTGACAATCTTGAAAGGTCCCACGTATCTAGGGGCAAGCTTCCCTTTGATACCGAAGCGACGAGTACCTTTCATAGGAGAGACACGGAGGTAAACATGATCTCCGATCTCGAAAGCCAAATCACGGTGCTTACTATCATAGTAGCTCTTCTGGCGGGATTGGGCTGCTTTGAGGTTATCACGAATGACTTTGCACATTTCTTCTGCTTCTGTGATTAATTCATTACCCAAAAGCTGACGTTCACCAGTTTCAGACTAGTTGAGAGGGGTACGGTACTTCCTGCCATACAGAATTTCAAAAGGGGCCTTGCCCGAACTTGCTTGAAAACTGTTGTTGTAGGAAAATTCAGCATAAGGAAGACAATCCTCCCACTTCATGCCGAAGGAGATCACACAAGCCCTGAGCATGTCTTCAAGAATCTGGTTGACACGCTCGACTTGACCGCTTGTTTGAGGATGGAAAGCTGTGCTGAAGCGGATGTTAGTACCCATGGCCTTCTGAAAAGAATCCCAAAACTTGGAGGTAAAGATGCTGCCACGGTCTGAAGATATCACTTGAGGAATACCGTGCAGAGAGACAATGCGAGAGGTATAGAGTTCTGCCAATTGAGCTGCAGTGATCGACTCTTTGATAGGCAGAAAGTGAGCCACTTTGGTGAGTTTGTCGATGACAACAAATATAGCATCATTGCCACGCTTGGACTTTGGAAACCCAGTCACGAAGTCCATTTCAATGTGGTCAAACTTCCATTCTGGAATGGCAAGAGGTTGGAGGAGACCTGCTGGCCTTTGGTGTTCTGCCTTCACTCTTCTACAGACATCACATTCATTCACGAATTGAGCGATCTCGCGCTTCATTCGTGTCCACCAATAAGCTTGCTTAAGGTCCTGATACATCTTCGTGCTCCCAGGGTGGATGGAGAGGAGAGAATTGTGAGCCTCGTTCATGATCACTTTACGGAGGTCACCTTTGGGCACAACAATACGATCCTCGAAGAAGAGAGTGTTCTTGTCATCAAGGCGGTAGCACTTGTACTTGTACTGACTCTTAGCAATCCCAATCTTCACCTTTTTCACCATAGCATCAAGAAGCTGGGCTTGGCGAATCTGGTCTTCTAAGGTAGGAGAGACTTGAAGGTTGGCGAGGAAACCTTGAGGAACAACTTGCAGATTAAGTTTGCGGAAAGCTTCACAAAGCTCGGGTTGATAAGGCTTAAGAATCAGACTGTTGCAGTAGGCCTTTCTGCTCAAAGCGTCAGCAATCACATTGGCCTTGCCTGGAGTATACTCGATACTCGGATTATACTCTTGAATCATTTCGACCCATCGAGTTTTCCTGAGGTTGAGATTAGGCTGAGTGAATATGTACTTGAGACTCTTGTGATCAGTGAAAATGTCCACTTTTCTTCCCAATAGAAGATGTCTCCAAGTCAAGAGAGCATGCACAACTGCCGCCAACTCGAGATCATGAGTGGGGTAGTTCTTCTCATTAGGCTTCAGCTGGCGAGATGTATAAGCAACAACTTTCTTCTCTTGCATCAAAACTGCACCAAGACCTTGGAGAGAGGCATCACAAAAGACCTCGTACGGCTTGGATTCATCAGGTGGAGTCAGAACTGGAGCAGTGATCAATTTCTCTTTCAAAGTGTTGAAAGCAATATCACACTCCGGAGACCAAACGTACTTGATGTGCTTCTGAAGAAGATTAGAGAGAGGCTTCGCGATCTTAGAAAAGTTCTCAACGAATCTCATGCAATAGCTTGCGAGACCGAGGAAACTGCGGAGTTGCTTCATGGTCTGAGGAGGTTCCCAATTCACAATTGCAGACACCTTCTCAGGATTCACGGCAATGCCCTTGACAGAGATGATATGGCCAAGATAAAGAACCTCATCAAGCCAAAATTCACACTTGGAGAACTTGGCGTAGAACTGATGTTCTCTGAGCTTATCGAGAACCAAACGCAAGTGCTTGGCATGATCTTCCTTGTTCTTCGAGAAAACCAGAATGTCGTCGAGATAGACCAAAACGAAGTCATTGGTGTAGGCGTTGAAGATGAAGTTCATCATGCGAGAGAACATCAGAGGAGCATTGGCGAGGCCAAAAGACATGACAGTGTATTCATATGAACCAAAGCTTGTTCTGAATGCTGTCTTGGGAATATCTTCTTCACGAATGTGAATCTGGTGATAATCCATACGGAGATCAAGCTTGGAGAATACTTGAGCACCTTTGAGTTGTTCGAACAACTCATTGATGTTGGGAAGTGGGTATTTGTTCTTGATGGTCTTCTTGTTCACTGGACGGTAATCAACACAAAGTCGGTCCGTTCCATCCTTCTTCTTCACAAAAAGAACACCACAACCCCACGGAGAAGAACTAGGCCAGATAAGACCCATTCTTTCTTGCTCATCGAGTTGCTTCTTCAGCTCCTTCAACTCTTCAGGTCCGAGCTTGTAAGGACGTTTGCACACAGGTTCCATGTCAGGCTCAAGTTCAATAACGAATTCAACTGGCCGGTGCGGAGGCATTCCTGGGAGCTCTTCTGGAAAGACGTCTTGATATTCGCAAACGACTGGAATTTGCGAAATAGCGTCCAATTCACCCATCTCATTGAGAGAAAACAGACGGATGGAATTATCCCGAGCGGCAAAGACAATTACATTCTCAGACGAATGAGTCAATTGAATCTGCCTGGCTGCACAATCAAGCTGAGCCTTGTGCTTAGAAAGTCAATCCATTCCGAGAATAAGATCAATATCCGAGTTACCAAGAACCACCGGAGAAGAGAGAAACTTGTAATCACCCAACGTGATAGAGACATCGGGAGCGACCAAACTAGAAGTCAAAAGCTTGCTGGGAGAAACAACTTGCATGACTTTGGGCATAATCTCGGTGTCAACATGGTGCTTCGATGCAAAAGGGCATGACAAAAAGGAATGTGATGCACCAGTGTCAAAAAGAACTTTTGCAGGAACATCGTTAACAGGAAGGTTACCCATGATCACATCTGACGAGTCCTGTGCCTGAGCTGCATTCATCAAATTGACCTTGGCATGCTTGGGGTTATGCTTGACCATAGTTGTACTTGCCGATCTGACAGGAGGAGGAGGAAGACACCTCTGGTTGAAACACTTGTTGGCATAGTGACCCTTCTGTTGGCACTTGTTGCACGTGACCTCTGAAAGCGGACGGTGATACGGAGCACTCGATCTTGGAGCTTGAGACGAAGTCTTGTTCTGAAAGCCAGGGTTGGGTGGGTGGGAAGAACCACTGCCACCTTTGCTCTTCTGCTGATACGGTTGACGGAACGGAGGAGGAGGAAGCCAAAACTTCTGCTGCTTGGCCACTTGAGTAGAGGAAGAAGGAGTAACATCTCTGACTCGCTTCCTAGAAGCATCACACCTCAACTGAGCAGCCTCTTGCTTCAGTGCCATGTTGTAGAACTCATCGTACCTCAAGGGCTCGAAAAGAACAAGAGCGAGCTGAGTATCTTCTCTGAGACCACCCCTGAACTGATATGTCATGCTCTTCTCATCAGGCACGTCCTGCTTGGCAAAGCGGGCAAGCTTTTGGAACAATTTGTTGTAGTCATAGACAGACAAAGAGCCTTGCTTCAGATTGCGGAATTCCTCACGCTTGGCGGAATATGATGAGCTCGGAAATCTCGACGGAAATCATCCCAAGTGACAACACGTCCACCTCTGGAATCCTTGTACTGCTGGAACCATTCTGCAGCTTGATCTTTGAGTTGGAAGGAAGCGAACTTGACAAAGTCTTCAGGCCTGACGTTACTGCACTCGAAATGCTTACACAGATCCACAAGCCAATCGTCAGCATCGGTTGCCTCAACACAATTGCTGAAAGTCTTTGGCCCGTTAGCAAGGAACTGGTTGAGTGTAGCAAAGTGACTCTGATTGCTGCCTTGATTCCCTTGACTGCCTTGATTGCGCTCTTGAAGAATTTGCATGATCAGCTGTGTGTTTGCATTGGTTGCGGCCATCACAGCTTGCCATGCCTCTAGAGGAGGTGGAGGCGGTGGAGGATTAGGATTCGGAGTCGTGCGCGTTGGAGGAGCCATCCTGAAGAGGTTGACCACCATTAGCACATTGACAGATAAATATTGAAGCTAAATCCAACGGAATGAAAATTGCAACATATAGTCTTCAGATCCGAACAAAATGAACGAATGCATTCCTCTTGAAGTGGTCACATATCCCTAAATTGAGAAGCCACGTAGAATTAAGGTAGAGAAATAAGTCAAGAAGGTACGAATCAAGAACGAATAATCGGTAAGAAATCCCAATCTCAAACCAATATCCGTGGAAGAAGAACTAGAGCTACTAGAATTCCCACCTATGAAACTCCCAAACCATTCCGGTTATGCAATCAGGTGTTGGGGATACAGGGGAAGCATAATATCTCACCCAAACTAGCAAATCCTTCATCCAACTGTATCCTTCCTTCAACACATAACCAAGAAACCTTCGGAAACCATCTACCTCAACCTTCGAAAAGCATCCGTTAGACAAGTTATGGCGATACTCCCGAACTCCCGCCCCAGTACTGGGTGGCGTCGAGGTTATCTCACCAACAAACTGCATAAAAGAGATTTTCGATGTCGGCGAACATATCTCAAGTATTCCAGAATTGCAACGATAAAATTATGATGACAACACCTCAGAGCTCAACTCCCCGGGACACTTCCACTAAACCCCTGACAGGAGGAACCAAGACAATGTTTTCATCATAAGCCATCGGAACGATTCGAAGATACTCGTGTGATCCTAAAATTTTTTTTAGTGAAATTTGAGAAGATAAGAGTTAAAACTCTACGTCAGGAAGCCTTACCAGAGCGATGAGGAGACTGGGAAGTAAAAAAGAATTCCTAAACTCTCCGATATATAATTCCTAATTGACTCAAAACATTTTTCTAGACACAACTCGGCCACTAAAAACGATCAAGCAATGAGGCTCCTAAGGTAGGGGAAGGCTCCGATTACCAACTTGTAACACCCTCGATGCGACTATAGCTCCCACGTGTCGAGGCACGACTTAGAGACATAATCGCATTGAAGGCATATGTCGCAAGTTAGGCAATCTTCACAACATCCCATGTAATATGAATAATAAAGGGGAGAACATAGTTCGCTTACACTCGCCACGTCACATTAGAGTACATAAATAACATACATCATCCAAACACTCATGGCCCGACTACGGCGCCAAAATAGAAGAAAACCCAACATGCGACAACGGTCCCAATCAAACCCCAACTAGGCACCACTACTGATCATCGGGAAAGGAAACGTAGTATCGCTGAGAGTCCTCGTCGAACTCCCACTTGAGCTCGTACTCGTCACCTGGAGCGGAATCACCTGGACCTGCATCTGGAGTTATAGTATCTGTGAGCCACAGGGACTCAGCAATCTCGCACCCTCGCGATCAAGACTATTTAAGCTTATAGGAAGGGTAAGGCAATATATATGTGGAGCTGCAGCAAGCGACTAGCATATATGGTGGCTATCTTATTCGCAAAAGAGAGCGAGAAGAGGAGGCAAAGCACGAGCGAGAAACTAGAGAACAACCTGCGCAAACATTACTCCAACACCGTGTCCACTTCCCGGACTCCGCCGAGAAGAGGCCATCACGGTAACACACTCAGTTGATTCATTTTAAATAATTAGGTTCAAGTTATCTACAACCGGACATTAACAAATTCCCATCTGCCCATAACCGCGGGCACGGCTTTAGAAAGTTCAATCCCTGCAGGGGAGTCCCAACTTAGCCCATGACAAGCTCTCACGGTCAATGAAGGAATAGACCTCCTCCCAAGACGTTCCGATCAGACTCAGTATCTCGGTAACTCAAGACACTTCGACAGGTTAAAACAAGACCAGCAACACCGCCCGAATGTGCCGACAAATCCCGATAGGAGCTGCACATATCTCTTTCTCAGGGCACACTCAGATGAGACATCCTACGAGTAAAACCAACCCTCAAGTTGCCCCGAGGTGGCCCCGCAGTCTACTCGGTCGGACCAACACTCGGAGGAGCACTGGCCTGGGGGGGGGGGGTTAAAATAAGATGACACTTGGGCTCCGGTAACCCAAGGGAAAAGAGGCTAGGTGGCGAATGGTAAAACCAATGTTGGGCATTGCTGGAAAAGCTTTAATCAAGGCGAACTATCAAGGGGTTCCCATTATAACCCACCCGAGTAAGGAACGCAAAATCCGGGAACATAACGCCGATATGACGGAAACTAGGGCGGCAAGAGTGGAATAAAACAATAGGCGAGAGGCCGAGCCTTCCACCCTTTACCAAGTATATAGATGCATTAAGATAACATAGCAATATAATGATATCCCAACAAGTAAACAAAAGGGTTCCAACAAGGATCGGCCTCCAATCTTCACCTGCAACTAGCAATGCTATAAGAGGGGCTGAGCAAAGCGGTAACATAGCCAATCAACGGTTTGCTAGGACATGGTGGGTTAGAGTTTCAACATGGCAATTGGGAGGCTGACAAGCAAAAGGTAGGCATCGTAGCATTGGCATCGCCAAGAGCGAGCAAACTAGCATAGCGAAGATAGTAGTGATTTCGAGGGTATGATCATCTTGCCTGCACAGTTGTCAGAGTTGACTGGATCCTCACAAGCAAACTCAACGGGCTTCTCGGTAGCGAACTTGTCTCCTGGCTCTACCCAAACAAGACAAACAAGCAACAAAGACAAAATCAACCACGTGCAAGACCAAGCAAAATGATGCAATGATGATATGTTATGCGGGATGCGATGCGGGATGCAAAATGCAAGATATGACAGGGAATGCATGAACCTGGCCTCAACTTGGAATTCCAAGGGTGCCACTGGAAAGATGAGATGAAATCGCTTGAAAACGATATAAAGAACACCGGAATCGGAGTTACGGTTTGGAAATGGCAAGCGATTCAAAAATTGACACCGTCCTGCGATTTACAGCAAGTAGGCATCTAAATGCAATGAGATGAACATGCTACAACCACCAAACATGACAACAAAATACATGGAAGGGATGCACACAAGATGCTTAACAAAAGACTAGCACTGAGCCATGGACAATTCATCCACTAGGAGGTTCAAACAAGCATGTCAAAAACGCAAATGCAAAACAGATTTCAGACTTTGTGAAATTAACACTTGTCTGGAATTTCATATCACGAAGCCCTCTTCGGAGCAGCAAAACAACATGATACATGACATGATTAAGACAAGTAAGAACATGGCATGGAGCTACTCAACAAGCTTAACAAAAGACCCAAAGTGACCTGGGGCCAAAAGGGTTCACAAAAATATACTAACGGGCACACGAACATAGCTAAAACACAATCAGTTTTCAGACTTAGTGAAAACTGAGAGATGCTGAAATATAACTCACGAAGGCATGTAAACAAGCTCGATGCACTCACTACGGTGCAAGTCATGGCAAGGCAAGCATACATCCTTTAAGAAGGCACAAAATACAAGCTAGACCTGGCAAGAACAATGGCATAGCATGCACGGATCAACTACAATAGCATCGGCAAAATCGCAAACTAGTTGACGATCTGCCCAGATTCACAACGAAGCAAAATTAGAGCTCGATTGACTCAAGCTAGTGTGCTCCATAATTTCAAACAAATACATGGATGGATAGAGCATAACATGATTAACAAAACTCCTTTGCTGATCATCCTCAAAAGAGGCACGGATCACTAGGAAACAAGCTGAACATATGGCATCATGAACTAAATAATCCCAGACTTAGTGAAAACTACTAAGTCCCTGAAAACAGATTTACCGGGTGCCTCACTTTGCAAGCTTGCACAAGTCACCACACACATCCTAAAAATGCATGAGTTGCACCTCTGGAAAGAAGACAAAATGCTTAACAAAACACATGAAGGACTCACAGGCATAGCATGCACACAATAATCATGGCAAAAATGACAAAAGTCTAAGATGAACTAGCAGATCTGACAAATATCTCACGAAGCCTCCTTCTAACAGCATTTTGGGCATCAAGATGAACTCAAATGAAAATGATGCAATGGAATGAAATGATGTACTCGTCGAGCTGAACATTATGATATGCTATATGCGCAAATCGGAGCTACGGATGCAAGGATACGGCCGGTGAAAGTATGCACAAAAATTAGGGTTCGGAGGGGAAAAGTCAACCCCAATTCAAAATATCTCAGATCTGCACGGAAACCGAGGCACGGCTGGATCCGAGCTCGCCGGAGCTGTCGCGGTCGCCGGAGTGAGGAGAGGAGGGGCCGGCAGGTGCGGAGAGCTCGCCAAAGTGGGGCGCCGGCGGCGAGGCGGCGCGGGCGCGGCGACCGAGGCGGCGGCGGTGGCGCGGCGGCGGCCGGAGGCGGCGACCGCGGCGTGGGCGGCGGCCGGCGAGAAGATCCGGCGCGGGGGCGCCCAGGGCGACGGCGGCGGCGCGTGGCGGCTCCGGGGCGCCGGCGCGGGAGAAGACGGTGGCGGGGCGACCGGACGCGGGCGGCAGGGGGATGGGCTCTCGGGGGACCTGTGCGGGCCGGGCGGGCTGCGGCGGCCGGCTGCCACTGGCCCCCGCGAGTGGTGCGGCGGCGGCGGGTGCGATCCGGACATTGTCCGGCCTGGCGCGGACACGTCCGCGGCGCGGGATCTGTTTTTTTTTGCTAGGGTTGGACGGGGAGAGATCCGAGATCCGAAAAACGGGGGGGCTATTTATAGGCATAAGTGGAGCTAGGAGAGTCCAAACGAGGTGCGGTTTTCGGCCACGCGATCGTTGATCGAACGCTCTAGGACATAGAGCAGAGTTTGGTGGGTTTTGGGCTAAATTGGAGGGGTGATGGGCTGCAACACACACGAGGCCTTTTCGGTCCCTCGGTTAACCGTTGGAGTATCAAACGAAGTCCAAATGGCACGAAACTTGACAGGCGGTCTACCGGTAGTAAACCAAGGCTGCTTGGCAAGTCTCGGTCCAATCCGGAAATGTTTAAACCCTACACACGAAAGAAAGCTAGAAAAGGCCACCGGAGGAGAACGAAGCGCCGGAATGCAAAACGGACAACGGGGAAAATGCTCGAATGCATGAGATGAACACGTATGCAAATGCAATGCACATGGTGACATGATATGAGATGCATGACAACGACAACAACACACGGAGACGAAACCCAAATCCGAGGAAATAAATATAACTTAACGCCGGAAATGGCAAGAGTTGGAGTACAAATTGGGAAAGTTACATCCGGGGTGTTACAAGTAGTCCGTGGAGGGGTGGTTGAACAGGAGCCTGTGTGGAGAGGGCTGGTTGAACAGTAGCCGATGGAGTAGCGTGCGGTGGAGGCTGGATGAACAGGGGCCCGTGGATGAACAGTCGCAGGTGGAGGCTAGAGGGGGTGGACGGTGGATGAATAGTAGCCCGTGCAGGCTGGAGGAGGTCGACGGTGGAGATGAACAGTATCCCGTGGAGTCCCGTTTTGCGGTATGCCACACCCCTCCCAATGAACAGGACCCCCGTTTCGATCGTAGCACTCCAGCACAAGTCTTTTTCCTCTGCTTTGCGGTACGCCATACCCCTCCTGATGAATAGGACCCCCGTTTCGACCGTAGGAGGTCTGTTTCCTTCGTTTTGCGGTACACTAGACCCCTCCCGATGAAAAGGATCCCGTTTCGACCATGGCCGGTCGAACACAAGGCCGCTTCCTTTGTTCTGCGGTACGCCAGGCCTCGTTCCCATCAGCTGTTCCGTCCAAGTGCTCCCAATGAACACGACGACGCATTCCGTTCCGACCCAGTCGGTTCGCTCCCCATGAACACGATGACAACGCTGTTTCTCCACTCCGACCCAGCCATGTACACGAGCCCTGGCCGTATGTATGCGCGATTAGGCGTTCGAGACCCTGCCCATATATACGTGCGTGGCCGTATTTCCTTTCTTGCACACTGGCCGATGTACATACTTGTACATGCTACGTGCGCGCCTCTACTACGACACGTGCGCGCCTCTAAATGGACCAGTATGTGCGTACACGTTCGCGACTAGAATGACAACGCTACGTACGCTTCGACCAGGTGGGTCCCGACTGTCAGGCACTTCCTTGCGTGCGAAGATGTAGCTGGTGGGTCCCAGCAGTCAGGAGGGTGAATTGTTTTTTTTTGCCTGGGCGCACTTCCTTGCATGCGAAGATGTCGCTGTTAGGTCCCAACAGTCAGGGGGAAACGTTTTTTTTGTGAAATACGGTTGCCCGTCCGGTGGGTCCCTGCTGTCATGTGGAGGAATCATTATTTTCCGCGTAATAAGGAGGCACTTCCTTACTGCGGCCGTGGACCCAGCTGTCAGCCTCTCCTCGTATAGTCCATGTCCGATGGAAGCCATTCCTTGACCACGTTGACCACGCCGCGCCATGAGCACCAGGGCGGTGGACGACGGCCAGGCCTAGAAAGGGGACGACACGGAGCCGGGGAAGACGCGGCAGTGGATGCCCACGCGTAGAGGAGTATGAGGGTTCATTGGTTCACTCCGGTGTGAGGCTGCCGTCGCCGCAGAATAACAGAGGGTGTCGGTGAGTAGAGGGATGGCCTAGCCAGTGGTGGGAGTAGTAGGGGGCGGTGAGTCCTCCGCCGCATCGCAGCCGGCCATGGGAGGCAGGAGCACGAGGCACGACCGACGCTGGTTTGGGCGGCTGGAGCAAGAAGACCAGAGGTTGAAGAAGCACTATGGCCATTGGATGGACATCGTACGGTCACTGGAGCTAGAATCATGCATATTGACTAAGTTGACAAAGCCCTCCGTCCCCGTCAACTTAGTAGGCCCACAAGTCAGCCTCTCACTATACTGGGTCCCAGCTAGCAGGGGGAGTATTCATTTTTTTGCGTAATAAGGAGGCACTTCCTTGCATGCAAAAATGTAGCTGGTGGGTCCCAGCAGTCAGGGGGGAAACATTTTTTTCACGAAATATGGTGGCCCGTCCGGTGGGCCCTTCTGTCAAGTGGAGGAATAATTATTTTGCGCGTAATAAGGAGGCACTTCACGTATAGTTCTCTTCCGATGTAAGTCGTTCCTTAACCACGTTGACCACGCCTGTAACATCCCAAATTTTTAATTTGGAATGTTATACACAAGATCATTGCGTAGCATATTTTACTGCATTTTGGTCGATCCTAGAAAATTCTACGCAACTCAAGGACCCTTGGAGACAGTTGGGGATTTCGTTATTTTCAGATTTGAGTTTTCTCAAATTTTGAAAATAGGATCATTTGATTTTATTTATTTTATCTTCAATTATTTCTATTACAAAAATATGAGAGAGGGAATAAAATGACTTTCCCAAAATAAAGAAATATTGAGGATTTAATAAAAAAATCAAATAAGATTTTATTTGGTTTTATTTGCTATTTTATTTGAATTTAGGAAAAATGTGTGTTTTCAAAATTGCATTTAGGCCCCAAATAAATGTTCATCCCGTGCGGCTTGATTTTAGAAGACGGGGAAAATTTATTTTGGGATTTTTGGAGTCCGTTTAGTATTCATTTTTTTTTCTGAGCGTAATTATGAAAAAAAATCCGAACCGACTCTGGGCCGTAACCGGCCAGGACTCCGCCTGGCCGGGCCTTTAAATAGTGCCGCCCGAGGCCCGACAGCCCAGCCGTGCCCCCGCCCCCAAACCCTAACCCTAGAGCGCCGCCGCCGCCTCACCGTGCCGCCCCGCCGCCGGACCGCCACCGCGCCGCCTCGCCGGACCGCCGGATCTGCCGCCGCCGGAGGTACATCTCGCCGCCGTTTTTTTTAGAAAACCGATCGGTTTTCTGTCGGTTTCGTTTGTTTTTTTTTAGTTTCATTTTTTCAAATAGATCGGTTTTCCGGTTTATTTATTTAGCGAGCGTTCGCCTGTTCGTGCGTTTTAACGAATGCGTTCTTCGTTTAGGTCCAATAACGAACGTTCCTTCGTTAATCTGTTCGTCGTTTTTCTTTTTCTCGGATTTAATCCACGATTTTTCTGATCGCGATTCCTGATCCGTTTTTCGTTCTAGTATAACTTTTCGCTCGTTTATCGGAATCAGGCGATTCAAGCGTCTGGTTTTCGTCTCGAAACCATCTTTCCGTTTAACCAACTCAAACAAGTTTTTGCCACTGTAAAAATTGCCCTAGATCCAGAATAGTAAACGAAGCTTGTTTCTTTTGCCGTTTGTCTTTCGTTGCTTCGTTCGATTTGATTCTTTTTGCCAGCCGGAGTTCTTTAGTTGAACTTTCTGGTTATATCTCTTATTTGAGTTTTACATGTGCATTAGTTGAGTACTTATTGTATGCTTGTTTGTGATAGAGTACCCGGAGTGCGCCGCTTGCTACTTCGAATCGCTAGGTTTTGCGGATCATCAGCAAGGCAAGTAACACTTTGATCATACCTCCTACTACCCAGTTTTATTGCATTAGATCAATCCTCACACATTGCATGATTAGGATCTAATTAAATTGTGGGTTTTGGAAGTAGTTGAGGTAGTACCTATTACCTGTTATTATCAAACCTTTGGGAGTTACTTCTACGTTGGCAACTTAAATACACATCTGGGTGAGTGTATCCATGACAGATGTGAGATTGTTAAATTAATGGTTTATCTAAGGTGGCAACTTAAATACACATCTGGGTGGATTGAGGCACCTGGGTATTCCAGCGATTGCCTGTTTTCTTTTGGACCGCCACCCAGGCTCAAAGGGATCATGAGATTATTCATGCTAGAAACTTCCGTGTGCAGCCACAAGCTACTATGGGCTCTAGCATAGTTGACTAAGTCATACGAACTCTTACAGTGGTAGACTAGCAGATGTAGGGGATGTAGGTTGGTACGGTCTACCCGATCATAAGGTGCTAGCGCTTTTGAAAGACTATGTCTCGGTCATCTATTTCTCAAACACCTTGTAGTGCGAGAAATCCAACGGAGGAGATCGAGTCTTGTGAGGAAAAGTGCACAAACCTCTGCAGAGTGTATAAACTAATCATGGTTAGCCGTGTCCCCGGTTATGGACATCTTGAGTATCTAGTACTTGGATTATCATGTGAATCTCATCATGTTTTACTCTAAAATTAATTTGTCGGGTTTTTTAATGATGATGCTTCATTGGGATTGAGAATGCTGTCAACCATTCTCAATGTTTAACAACTACCCTGATAGTTAAATAAAATTTATTCCTTTGCAGTAGGGGAAAATTGGCTTTACGCAAAAACTGTAACCATAGAGCTTTCCACCAGCCAAATATGCATATAGTATAGCCTATTTCATTCCATTACCCTCTATGTGTTACATTGCCATCATATTCCATGTGCTGACCCATTTCAGACTGCAACGTTAATGTTGCAGACTTTTCAGACAACGATTAAGGTGCTTTTAGGTCGTGGTTCTATACTCAGTGATGCCATTGGAGTTGATGGACCCACTTATCTTCCAAGCCTTCCACTATTATCGTTATTAGATGGCCTTAAGCCATATTTATTATAATAAGCTCTCTCTTGAGACACTCGATGTAATAAGTGTGTGATTGCTACTCTGTTATAAATCATTCAAGTATTGTGTGGTGTCAGCATTACTGATCCAGGGATGACACCGGAGCACAGAGATTGGACGGTTTGAGGTTTGGTCGCTACAAGATGGTATCAGAGCACACGCTGACTATAGGACACGACCACTAAGAAAGACCTAGATCACTACTCACTCTTCTCATTCTGACATCTCATCTTTTCTACTCTTTTAGGATGGCGGATGCAAGGAACAAGTTCACACAACCGGATGAAGATACACCCTTTGGATGTCACTCGAAGGAAGTCACTAGATACCTGAACATAGGAGTACCAAGCTTCACCGGAACCTACAATGCCACTCTACCGGAAGAAGAGCGCTAGATGATTCAAGTTCAAGTTCCAGGAAGGACGTTCATGCCAGTCACTGACCCATAGAGTTTTCCTTTGTTGCACCAACTTGGAGTCTAGGAAAGAGCATGGCAGCTCACATCGCCATGGGACGCATTGGAGAAGTTTACCGCAATGATCTCAAGGATACTATCTACCAGATTTGTGGGCGCTGAGATGAGCACCGGGAGATGATCAGCACCAGGAAGGATAGATCAGTTGCAGCTTTTATCCAGGAGTTAAACCAGCACATACGATGATAGGAGAACCAGATGTGCGCTGACATGATAGATCTGAAGAAGGCTAGGACAAGAATCAAGGAACTAGAGGAGGAACTCAAGGCTACACATGAAGATTATGAAGAGGAAATCGAATTATTAGTGGAGAAGAATGACGATCTGATCAAGAAGATTGGAATATTTATGGGAGGCCCTACACCAGTACAAGAAGAGGAAGAACCCAAGGAGATTCGCCCGGAAGACTACATCATCATCGACGACACCGACTCGGATCCAGATGATATCGATGATGACTATGTGGATGAAGCAGGAGCAGATACCATGGAGTCTGCAACCGAAGAATATTTTTTAGACCACCCCATTAGTAGTAGTAGTCCACCATGTAAATATAGTAGTTCGAGCACTTTTGCGATAGTTAGATTGATTGTATGCCCTTGTTTGTTTGATTGAATGAAGTGAATTGTTTGCTTTTGCCTCATGTGCATATGGGTAGTGTTTTCTCTTTAGACCCTCTCTACTCTTAAATCTCATCTTTTCTAAACCCTCAGATGCCTCCGAGACGTGACCCCAGATTTACCTTCCCCTCGGAGCTCACCCAGTTGATCCAGCAGTAGAACACATTGATGCAGTTGCTAGTCCAGAATTAGAATTAGGGGAACAACAACAACAACCCACCACCACCACCTGTTGATCACTTAGCCCGTTTTCTTAGGCTGAATCCGCCGGTGTTTTCCAGTAGCACCGAGCCGATAGTAGCAGATGATTGGCTCCGCAAGACAGCAAGGGAGTTGACCACGGCAGGATGCACGGATGCGGAAAAGGTGAAGTTTGCTGCACATCAACTGGAAGGACCCGCAGCATCATGGTGGGAGAATTTCACAGCCACTTTCCCTGTCGACATTGTCACATGGGACCAGTTCCAACAGGCTTTCCGTACTACCCATGTTTTAGCAGGAGCTATGGCCATGAAGAAGCGAGAGTTTCGCAACTTGCGGCAAGGAGGACGGACAGTTGGCCAGTATGTGGAGGACTTTAGTAAGTTAGCACGTTATGCCTCATATGACGTTGCTACGGATGCAGCTAAGCAGGAGAAGTTTCTGGAAGGACTGAATGATGAGTTGAGCATGCAGTTGATGGTAGCGACCTTCAACAACTACTAGGAGTTGGTAGAACATGCTCTCATAATTGAAGGGAAGCAGCAGCAGATTGAGAATCGCAAGAGGAAGTATGGACAAGGAAAGAACAATTCAGGAGCTCAGCAGAAGCCACGTTTTATCCCTAGACCGGGAGGACATTTTCAGCATACCCATGGAGGAGGTAGCTCGCACAATGATAATGGCACCAAGAATGGTAATGGGAATGGAGGAAGCAATGGCTAGAACCGCACCAACCCATCAACCCCAGCCAAGAGAGACCTGAGCCAAGTCACTTGCTTTAAGTGCCAGAAGACCGGACATTATGCCAATGAATGTCCTGAATCCCAGAATGGAAATGGCAATGGAAGCTCTGGGAAGAAGCCGAACCCTTTCAACAGGGGACAGGTGAACCACGTTAACGTGGAGGAGGTTGAAGAGCAGCCGGATGCCGTAATCGGTAAGTTTTTGGTTAAGTCATTTACTGCACTCGTTCTTTTTGATACTGGTGCATCGCATTCATACATATCAAGGGGATTTGTGGATAAGTACAAACTACCAACCCAAGCCCTTAGATCACCCATGTTAGTAACCTCGCCTGGAGCAGAGTATATGGCTAGTCTATGGTGTGATCGGTTACCATTAAGGATTGGTAACTACGTATTTCCCTCAGACCTAATAGTATTGGAATCTCAAGGATTGGATGTGATATTAGGCATGGATTGGTTATCAAAGTACGAAGGAAATATTGAATGTGCCAGTAAGTCAATTTTGCTTACCACGCCAGAAGGGAGAAGGATCAAGTATGTATCCCGGCATGTGCTGAAAAGGACTCAAGTAAATTATTTAACAGGAGTTGTGCAGGAGGAAGTACCAGTGGTGAAGGATTTCCCTGATGTATTTCCAAAAGAGTTGCCAGGCATGCCACCAGATAGAGATATTGAGTTTTTGATTGAGGTTTTGCCAGGCACATGGCCAATATCTAAGAGACCATATAGGATGCCCGCAAAGGATTTGGTGGAGATTAAGAAGCAGATTAAGGAGTTACTGGATAAGGGATATATTTGCCAAAGTTCTTCACCTTGGGGATCGCCAGTACTTCTAGTAGAGAAGAAGGATGGATCGTTAAGGATGGTTGTTGATTATCGAGGATTGAATGAAGTAACCATCAAGAACAAGTACCCACTACCGATGATCAATGATCTGTTTGATCAATTGCAAGGAGCTAAGGTATTTTCCAAGATCAATCTGCGATCAGGATACCACCAGTTGAAGATTCGAGAACAGGATATACCTAAGACGGCTTTTACCACCAGGTATGGGCTATACGAGTATACCGTTATGTCATTTGGTCTGACTAACGCACCTGCATATTTTATGAACATGATGAACAATGTGTATATGGAGTTTTTGGACAAGTTCGTCGTAGTGTTCATTGATGATATCATGGTTTACTCGAAGAATGAAGAGGAGCATAAGGAGCATTTGCGTTTGGTTCTTGGAAAGCTCAGAGAACTTCAATTATATGCCAAGTTTAGCAAATGTGAGTTTTGGTTGAAGGAAGTTGGATTTCTCGGACACATTATATCCGGAGAAGGTATAGCAGTAGATCCCACTAAGGTTGACACCGTGACAAATTGGGAAGCACCAACAATAGTTGGAGAGATCCGGAGTTTTCTTGGACTTGCAGGATACTACCGGAGGTTTATTGAAAATTTCTCAAAGATTGCGAAGCCTATGACGGAGTTGTTTAAAAAGGATACCAAGTTCATATGGACTGAGGAATGTGAGGCTAGTTTCCAGGAGTTGAAGAAACGTTTGGTTACATCACCAGTGTTTATTTTGCCAGATCAGACCAAGGATTATGAGGTGTACTACGACGCTTCATGTCGAGGACTTGGAGCAGTGCTTATGCAGGAAGGAAGAGTTG
Source organism: Triticum aestivum (assembly GCF_018294505.1). Taxonomy (NCBI): domain Eukaryota; kingdom Viridiplantae; phylum Streptophyta; class Magnoliopsida; order Poales; family Poaceae; genus Triticum; species Triticum aestivum. The sequence goes on from NC_057800.1 coordinate 114,765,243, forward strand.
TTTCATATGCCTCACGACAACTTAAGCCTCATGAGTTGAATTATGCTATGCATGATTTGGAGTTAGCAGCCGTAGTGCATGCGTTGAAGACTTGGAGACATTTTCTCATTGGAAATCATTGTGAGGTGTACACGGACCACAAGAGTTTGAAGTATATTTTCACGCAGAAGGAGTTGAATCTCAGGCAAATGAGATGGTTGGAGCTCATCAAGGATTATGATATGAGATTGCATTATCACCCCGAAAAGGCTAACGTAGTAGCTGACGTGTTGAGTCATAAAAGCCATGTCAACACACTAATGACGGGAGATTTACCAAGGGAGTTAGCAAAAAACCTTCATGAGCTATGTTTGGAAATAGTACCAAGAGGCTAGGTAGCAGCATTGGAGATTCAGTCTACTTTGATGGATAAGATCAGAGACGCCCAGAAGACTGACAAGGAGGTTGCCTCTATAAAGGAGAAAATGAGCAAAGGAAAAGCTAAGGGATTTCGTGAAGATGAGCACGATACCTTATGGTTTGAAGACCGTGTTTATGTGCCTAATGATTCGCAGATCAGGAAGTTAATTCTGCAAGAGGCCCATGATTCACCCTATTCGATTCACCCAGGAAATAGCAAGATGTATCTGGATTTGAAGGATATTTTCTGGTGGACCGGAATGAAGAAGGATATTGCGGAGTATGTAGCAGTTTGTGATGTATGTCAGAGAGTAAAGGCGGAGCATCAGAAGCCAGCAGGATTGCTATAGCCATTGCCGACACCCAAATGGAAGTGGGATAAGTTAGGTATGGATTTCATTATGGGTTTACCTAGAACTCGTTCAGGCTATGACTCGATTTGGGTTGTAGTCGATCATTTGACAAAGGTAGCTCATTTCATCCCAGTGAAGACTACCTATACCAGTGCAAAGTTGGCAAAGATATACATGACCAGAATCGTATGTCTGCATGGAGTTCCAAGGAGCATTGTGTCAGATAGAGGAACCCAGTTACCTCAAAGTTCTGGAATCAGTTGCACGAAACTTTGGGTACCAGACTAGAGTTTAGTACAGCTTTCCATCCGCAGACAGATGGACAGACCGAGAGAGTCAACCAGATTTTGGAGGATATGCTGAGAGCTTGTGCACTAGATTATGGATCTTGTTGGGACGAGAATTTGCCATATGCAAAGTTCTCTTGCAACAACAGTTATCAATCCAGTTTGAAGATGGCCCCTTTCGAAGCCTTGTACGGAAGGAGGTGCAGGACCCCATTATCATGGGATGAAGTTGGAGACCACCAGTTGTTTGGACCGGATCTGATTAAGGAGTCTGAACAGAAAGTAAAATTGATTCGCGATAGGCTCAAGGTAGCCCAGTCTAGGCAGTAGAGCTACGCAGATTCTAAACGCAAGGAGACAGTTTACGAAGTCGGAGACCGAGTTTATCTTCGAGTATCTCCACTTCAAGGATTTAAGTGCTTTGGAGTTAAGGGAAAGTTAGCGCCACGTTTTGTAGGCCCCTACAAAGTTTTGGAGCGTATGGGAGAAGTGGCCTACAAGTTGGAATTGCCCGAAGGATTGTCAGGAGTTCACGATGTGTTCCACATTTCCCAGTTGAAGAAGTGCCACGCAGAAATGGCTGATATACCGCTGAGAGATACAGTGCCACTGGAAGCCATTCAGTTGGACAGTGATTTGACCTATGAGGAGAAACCAGTTAAGATTCTAGAGTACGCCAGTCGAGTCACCCGCACCAAGGTTATCAAGTTTTGCAAAGTTCAGTGGAGTCACCACACGGAGGATGAAGCCACCTGGGAGCGAGAGGAAAAATTGCTGAAGGACCACCCTCACCTATTTTCTAGCCATCCTGAATCTCGAGGGCGAGATTCATCTTAAGGGGGTAGGTTTGTAACATCCCAAATTTTCAATTTGGAATGTTATACACTAGATCATCATTGCATAGCATATTTTACTGCATTTTGGTTGATCCTAGAAAATTCTACGCAACTCAAGGACCCTGGGAGAGAGTTGGGGATTTCGTTATTTTCAGATTTGAGTTTTCTCAAATTTTAAATATAGGATCATTTGATTTTATTTATTTTATCTTCAATTATTTCTATTACAAAAATATGAGAGAGGGAATAAAATGACTTTCCCAAAATAAATAAATATTGAGGATTTAATAAAAAATCAAATAAGATTTTATTTAGGTTTTATTTGCTATTTTATTTGAATTTAGGAAAACTGTGCGTTTTTCAAAATTGAATTTAGGCCCCAAATAAATGTTCATCCTGTGCGGCTTGATTTTAGAAACCGGGGAAATTTTATTTCAGGATTTTTGGAGTCCTTTTAGTATTCCTTTTGTTTTTTTTCTGAGCGTAATTATTTAAAAAAAGTTCGAACCGACTCTGGGCCGTAACCGGCGAGGACTCCGCCTGGCCGGGCCTTTAAATAGTGCCGCCCGAGGCCCGGCAGCCCAGCCGCGCCCCGCCCCCAAACCCTAACCCTAGAGCGTCACTACCGCTGCCGCCGCCGCGCCGCACCGCCTAGCCGCCCGCCGCCGCGCCGCCGCGCCTCGCCGCCGCGCCGCCCGCCGCCGCCTCGCCGCGCTGCCCCGCCGCTAGACTGCCGCCTCGCCGGATCGCCGGATCCGCCGCCGCCGGAGGTAGATCTCGTCATCGGTTTTTTTTAGAAAACCGATGGGTTTCCATTGGTTTCGTTCGGTTTTTTTAGTTTCGTTTTTTTAAATAGATAGGTTTTCCGGTTTATTTATTTAGCGAGCGTTCGCCCGTTCATTCGTTTTAACGAACGCGTTCTTCGTTTAGGTCCAGATAACGAACATTCATTCGTTAATCTGTTCATCATTTTTCTTTTTCTCGGATTTAATCCGCGATTTTTCTGATCGCGATTCCTGATCCGTTTTTCGTTCTGGTATAACTTTTCGCTCATTTATCGGAATCAGGCGATTCAAGCGCCTGGTGTTTCGTCTCGAAACCCTCTTTCCGTTTAACCAACTCAAACAAGTTTTTGCCACTGTAAAAATTTCCCTAGATCCAGAATAGTAAACGAAGGTTGTTTCTTTTGTTGTTTGTCTTTCGTTGCTTCGTTCGATTTGATTCTTTTTGCCAACCGGAGTTCTTAAGTTGAAATTTCTGGTTATATCTCTTATTTTAGTTTTACCTATGCATTAGTTGAGTACTTATTGTATGCATGTTTGCGGATAGAGTACCCGGAGTGCGCCGCTTGCTACTTCGAATCGCTAGGTTTTGCGGATCATCAGCAAGACAAGTAACACTTTGATCATACCTCCTACTACCCAGTTTTATTGCATTAGATCAATCCTCACACATTACATGATTAGGATCTAATTAAATTGTGGGTTTGGGAAGTAGTTGAGGTACTACCTATTACCTGTTATTATCAAACCTTTGGGAGTTACTTCTACGTTTGCTTATTATGCCATGCTATGCTAGTAGACGTGGATTGGGTGAGTGTATCCATGACAGATGTGAGATTGTTAAATTAATGGTTTATCTAAGGTGGCAACTTAAATACACATCTGGGTGGATTGAGGCACCTGGGTATTCCAGCGATTGCCTGTTTTCTTTTGGACCGCCACCCGGGCTCAAAGGGATCATGAGATTATTCATGCTAGAAACGTCTGTGTGCAGCCACAAGATACTATGGGCTCTAGCATAGTTGACTAAGTCGCGCGAACTCTTACAGTGATAGACTAGCAGATGTAGGGGATGTAGGTTGGTACGGTCTACCCGATCGTAAGGTGCTAGCGCTTCTGAAAGACTATGTCTCGGTCATCCGTTTCTCAAACACATTGTAGTGCGAGAAATCCAACGGAGGAGATCGAGTCTTGTGGGGAAAAGTGCACAAACCTCTGCAGAGTGTATAAACTAATCATGGTTAGCCGTGTCCCCGGTTATGGACATCTTGAGTATCTAGTACTTGGATTATCATGTGAATCTCATCATATTACTCTAAAATTAATTTGTCGGGTTTTGTTTAATGATGATGCTTAATTGGGATTGAGAATGCTGTCAACCATTCTCAATGTTTAACAACTACCATGATAGTTAAATAAAATTTATTCCTTTGTAGTAGGGAAAAATTGGCTTTACGCAAAAAACTGTAACCATAGAGCTTTCCACCAGCCAAATATGCATATAGTATAGCCTATTTCATTCCATTACTCTCTATGTGTTACACTGCCAGCATATTCCATGTGCTGACCTGCTTCGGGCTGCAACGTTAATGTTGCAGACTTTTCAGACGACGATTAAGGTGCTTTTAGGTCGTGGTTCTATACTCAGTGATGCCGTTGGAGTTGATGGACTCACTTATCTTCCAAGCCTTCCGCTGTTATCATTATTAGATGGCCTTAAGCCATATTTATTGTAATAAGCTCTATCTTGAGACACTAGATGTAATAAGTGTGTGATTGCTACTCTGTTATAAATCATTCAAGTATTGTGTGGTGTCAGCATTACTGATCCAGGGATGACACCGGAGCACAGAGATTGGACGGTTTGAGGTCTGGTCGCTACAATGCCGCGCCGAGAGCACCAGGGCGGTGGACGATGGCGAGGCCTAGGAAGGGGACGACATGGAGCCAGGGAAGACGCGTCAGTGGATGCCCACGCGTAGAGGAGTATGAGGGTTCACTGGTTCGCTGCGGTGTGAGGCTGCCATCACCGCAGAATAACATGGGGTGTGGGTGAGTAGAGGGATGGCCTGGCCAGCGGTGGGAGTAGTAGGGGGCGGTGAGGCCTCCGCGGCATCGCAGCTGGCCATGGGAGGCAGGAGCACGAGGCACGACCGACGCTGGTTTGGGCGGCTGGAGCACGAAGACCAGAGGTTGAAGAAGCACTACGGCCGTTGGATGGACATCGTACAGTCACTGGAGCTAGAATCGTGCATATTGACTAAGTTGACAAAGCCCTCCATCCCCGTCAACTTAGTAGGCCCACAAGTTAGCCTCCCACTATACTGGGTCCTAGCTAGCAGGGGGAGTATTCATTTTTTTGCGTAATAAGGAGGCACTTCCTTGCGTGCGAAGATATAGCTGGTTGGTCCAAGCTGTCAGCGGCGGTAACATTTTTTCGTGAAATACAGAGGCCCTTTCAGTGGGTCCTAGATGTCATGTGGAGGAATCATTATTTTGCGCATAATAAGGAGGAATTTCCTTGCGTGCGGCCATGGACCCAGCTGTCAGCCTCTCCACGTACAGTCCACTTCAGATGCATGTCGATCGTTGACCATGTTGACCAGGCCGCGCCGAGAGCACCAGGGCGGTGGACGACGGCGAGGCTTAGGAAGGGAACGACACAGAGCCAGGGAAGACTCGGCAGTTATTTCCCACGCGGAGGGGAGTACGACTGTATGAGGGTTTACTGGTTCATCTGCCGTCGCCAGAGAATAACAACAGGTCTGGGTGAGTAGAGGGATGGCTAGGCCAGCGATGGGAGTACGATGGGGCAGTGAGGCCTGCACGGCAGCACAGCTGGCCGCGGGGAGGAGGGAGCAGGCAGTCCCGCCAGCGCTTGTTTGAGCGGCTGGAGCAGGAAGAGCAAAGATTGAAGAAGCACGACGGCCATTGGATGGACATCCAACAGTCACTGCTTGTGCGTCAACCTTTTTTTAGGAAAGCCTCAAATCTGTGGAAAACAGCATACAGCCCATATGCCATTATTTCTAATAATTTAGAGCCCATTTGCTAATTCTTAAGGATTTTTTGGAGCCCATATTCTTTTTGTTAGCATTACAGCCCATATTGTGGCCACGGTTAAAAAATTATACAAACTTTTGCATATTTCGGTGCGGTCCGAACTGTTTTTAATCCCAAAATTTCGAGTCTTCAAAATGATTTTACAAATAAATGTATATCAATATAAAATCCAACAAATTGTCCATGCATAAAAATCAATGCAATTTAAAATCTTGAAATGAAAAAAAAAGAAATTTGAAACTAATTGTCAGTTTGATGTGTTTTAAAAATGTACAGCCCATTTCTCATTACTGATAGGCCATTTTCTCAGCCAGCCAAATGAAGCTCTCCTCGTCTTGAAAGATTTGCAGCTCAACAGGCCTGACAAAGCGACTTACTTGGCAAATCACAAAAAAACTAGGCTAGCCATTTTCAGGAAGGAAAAAATTACTAGGTTGGTCGATGGTAAACATAAAAGAGAAGGCTGTCTAGACAGGCTAGAGTGCCCCGCACAGCCCAGTTGACACCCTGCTTCCGTCTCAAATAGAAATTAGATAAATGCCACTCCAATTATGGCAATTCATAAAAATGCCACTGCAATTTCCAAATTTTGAAAAATGCCACTACAATTTTTGCAAACTTTGGAAAACGCCACTGCAATTTGCAAACTTTGAAAAACGCCACTCCAGACTTCGAAAAATGCCACTGGAAATGGCATGAAATGGCATTTTTCAAAGTTTGGAAATTGCAGTGGCATTTCTCGGAAACACCAGATTTGGAGTGGCATTTATCAAATTAACCCAAAACAAAAATAATTGGGCAAGCTGCTGGGTCCCTGGTGTCAGCCGCTCGTGGTGCAATTCTCTCGTTTTTTGACTACGATGACAATGGCATGGGACCCAGATGTCAGAAATCCATTAGGAGGAGCCATTTTTTTATTGGCTTGAAATAAGGAGGCACTTGCTTGTGTACTGCCATGACCTTGGCGGGTCCCTGCTATCATCCTCTCCACGTACAATCATCTCCTGATTGTGTACGCGTCAACTTGGTAGGCCCACAAGTCAGCCTCTAAACCCGTGGAGGACAAATACAACCCATTTATATATAAAAAAATAACAGCCCATTCCATACGTTCAAACGGAAAGTTCAACATTCAGAGCAAAGTAACAGGTCTAATCCACATATAGAGTACTGAACTTCCACGTTGACAACCATCATAGCCAAGTTAACTATCTACTCCCACTAATACTCTAGTAGCGTACAAGTACTAACTTACTCTTAGCTAACTAGACGATTCTAGCCGCCATCTGCGGTACATGCTAAACACCGGCACCGGCGTCCTCCGCCTCGCCTCGGACTTGCCAGAGGTGCGATAGGGCGAATTGCTCGCGCATGATGGCCCTTTCCATGCCGGCATGGTCCACCGAAGCTCCGGCTTCTAAGCAGGAAACCCACTTGACGAGCTGGTAGTAAAAATCAGCATCGCGAACGTGTGCGTGCCCGACAGCCTCCAGGGCTATTTGCCAGGCGCTGGCCTCCACGTAGTCGGCCCAGTTGCGGGCACTCTACTCGCGACTCAGAGCGTCGGTGCGCTGCTGCTCCATGTCCCGTTGGCGGCGCAAATTGGCAATACGCTGCTCCTCCGCCAGGTGGTCACGCTCCAACAACTCCTCATGGTCTGCATTGCCATCTAAAGACCGATAGAATGCCTCCTCCCTTCGTCTGCCTTCTGGTGAAAAACCGAACACTAGTTCCGGCGGTGACCGCCTCCGGTGTCGCCTATCACGGATGGGTGGGGCATGTCAGACGTGGAAAGAGCGAGGATAAGTGGAGAGCGACGTTGGGCCGGTGGGGGCTTATGAGGATAGGGTGATTTGGGTGATGGTGCCAACGGAGAAGCCCGGGAAACAGTAATTATTGGTGGAAGGTAGGCGAACTAGCGTGTCGCGGGAAACGTGATGGCCATCACGGTCATCGGAATTCAATGCATAATTAGGCATGGCTTAGCGCGCCAGCTTGCCGTGGAAAGCTGGAAAAACTGAAATTATGACTGTGCCGTCCCGTCCCGTCAGTGGTGCGTCCCGTCCGTGCTGGGTCGCACGCTGGCATGACGGTCAAACGAGTGAACTTGAATCATCCAGATGAGGTACTCCCTCCTTGTCAAAAATAATTCCACCACTCATCATCTACCTTGGTTGGTTAGATTTTTGAATTAAGCCCTGCAAACCGGAAAGGAGGTAGTACGTGCGTGATCCGCTATTTATTCGTGTAGGATCGAGTAGGTCATTTTTTGAATTGAGCCCTGCAAACCGGAAAGGAGGTAGTACGTGTGTGATCCGCTATTTATACGTGTAGGATTTAGTAGGTCGGATAGTGTACGTGTAGGATCGGACGACGTACGTGTATGATCACATTAGCTAATGAACGTTCGCTGGGAGATAAGGCATTTGCGAACATTTTTGCTGGCAGTTTCTTCAGATTTGCATGGCTTTTTCTTCAGACCAGCTTGTGAGTTTCTCCAGAGGTAGGCATTTTTATTCAAAAAACTACCACTTCGGATCTTGCGTCGGAACTAAAACTGCCAGGAGCGCATTAGTAGGCTAGCTAGTGATCGATCAGTAACTTGTAAACACTGAGCGAACAGAAATAAGGAATTGTTAGTAACTTGTAAACACCGAGAACACAAAAATAAGGATCATGTTGTGCACATCAGTAAGAGCCGATCCGTTCAAAATGTTCACACGAGACTCACATGCCTGGCATTGTAATATGTTCACATTAGTAGCCCAAATTCAAAACCAACTAGTACGATTCCCATACATAATATCAACATGTCAATGCATCTCAATGATTCACAGATCATATATAAATATGTAGCTCCAAAAGCAAAGATCTAGAAAAAACATTTGTTCTTCCTACTAACATGGATGCTTCTCTTGGCCAACATTCAGTACAGACTGAAAGACAAATTTGTTTGTGAAGTCTACAATTCCTCTTGCAAACGTAAGTGGTTTCACCAAGAGCTGGAACCATGAGAATGAACCACACATGATGGAGGAACATCCACTGCAATATGATTTGGTCTTCTCTCGATCATACGTCGAGACTATTTTCGGAATACAAAATTTAACTTAGGCAAAATGATGCCCCTTGTATAATAACACCAAAGCGATGAAGCACCTAGTGTTGGCCAATAAATAGTACAATACTACTTTTCTGCAGTCCATGAAGTGACTATCCAATCTTTCTGTGTCTATTTTCAAATGACACTGCATGCGGTGACTATACTATTCTCTTGTGCAGTTCAACCAAAATTGTGGTCACTTTGTGTGTTTGCCAAATAGCAACGGGCAGACATCTCTGTCTGCACAAATATGAAGCAGCTAGTAAACATATACCCCACCTTGTATTTTTGGTTTAAACATGTCTCTTCCGCTTAGCATCGGTCATGTTTTGCACTGGACAATTTGATACAGTCATGTTTTGCCCTGGACAATTTCATACTGAATTGATTTGCTGGTTCAGAGCGGAAATATAGCGCCCATTCTTCATCATACCAAGGATATCCATGTTCGCAGTGATGGAAGAGGTGAAATCGATACAACCGAAATTGAGCATCCAATCATTGAATCATGTCCTCGACCTCCATTGTAAGTCCACCCTGCCAATAAATTCACATGCAAACCACTAGTATTACTATCTAATGACAGCACAGAAAGAGTAGCAAGATAGTAGCAAACCATGTACCTTCGTAATGAACAGCTCATAGTGCCACCAATTGGATATAAAGGTTTGGAAGAAAACATGTTCCTAATGTTGAACCAGTTGGACTTTTTGTGTAGTTTCACTAAAATGTGTAGAGGAGGCCCTAAGCCGGATCATCAATATTGACCTTTATAAATATTGATGTGCAGAGACCGAGTTGGACACAATGATGATCCGGCTTCGGGACATAAACCATGTGTAGTCCCTATTTGCATAGATATTGAAAGCGTGATTACTATAAAAGTGGCACTAGTTGAAGCATAGACTCGCAAATATAAGCATTCCAATTTCTTAATGGGAAAAGGTAGCTAGACTATTTCTAACCACCTATTTGAAAGAATAAATAAGGCAACAACGGCTGATGTCTCTCTTCTGTCTCACAGGATCAGATGTAAATATAAGGATAGTTTAGTTTCTTGGATAGCTGACCTTACATAGTTTATTTTGTAAGTATTTCTCCTTTCTTGTATTTTTTTTAATGTTGTAACTAATACTCTGTTATTTACTAATAAAGGACTGTGAGGCTGTTGCCTTGCAGTAAATAGTCCAAAAAACAACGGCTGATGTTAGAAAGGCATATATAGTTATTTCTGAAAAATGATCGATTCCTGACCTTTCCTCTTCTTTTAAGCATATTTTGTGCAGTTCAACTAAAATAAAATGCCATAACCGCCTTGACAATTCAGTGACACTGTACAAAAGGAAATGACTTAACATTACATCATGATGTCAGGTATGTAGTCGACAGGCATTAGAGACAAACATACATACCTCCTCCGATAACATAATGAGCATTAATTTTAACAAAGGTGTGACTAGCTTTACCGGGATAATTTGAGTGAACTCTACACCCTCTGTTCCTTAATATAAGATGTTCTCGTAATTCAATTTAAAGTACCCAAACGTCCAGTATTTAGAAAAAGAGGTAGTAGTTTTCTTGAGCACATATCTGGGAAAGCTTGCCACACTTTATATATGTCCATACGCTAATGCAACACCATTCGAATAGTACAAATATACACTAATCTAGTGGATACTGCAACAGTAGAGTAGTTATTTTATTACAGGGTACAATACAATGGTTTTACTGAAGATATTTCCATAAGCACTATGTCGTGGAGTTGTCACGGCAGATGTCCTCGTGATAGGACTTAGTCATGGAGCCATCGCTATGGGTTAACTTAAGGGGGTTAAAACGGACAAGGGACGCAAGGGTTTATACTAGTTCGGCCCCTTACGATGAAGGTAAAAGCCTACTCCAGTTGTGATGGAATTGCTAGGGTTTCGATGACCAGGGAGCGAATCCGCTTTGCCTAGCTCTCGAGTCGTTGTGTGTTATCCCTAAACCACCGCTGGGTCATCCCTTCATATACACAGGTCGACGCCCGCCGGTTTGCAGAGTCCCGAAGCCGGATCATCATTGTGTCCAACTCGGTCTCTATTCCTCCTATCTTGCAATACAAGTTACATGACAATGTCCGTTTATGTCTACATGCCTTAACCCGCCTTAGGGCCTTGGGCCTTCATGAAGCGTCATCATCCTTTATCTTCTGGGCTTCTAATTCTTATAGAGTTAGCCCGGCCACTCCTAGATGGTTTATGTCCAGTAATAATATCCCCAACATTAGGCCCCGAATTGATTTGAATTTATTCATGTCAATCTCAACACTTAGAAAAATTCCTCCTCTTGCACCTTCGCACGGATCTTGTAAACCGCACTGACTTCATCCTCCGGATTTGTGGTAAACCGACGTGATGTCATCTATTCATTGAAGCCGAAGATGCCTTTTATTAATGAGCATCCAACCATCAAGGTGACAACTTTATTAAATATCCATTTTTGAGCTCCTCGATTCTCGCGCCTGTCGCTTATCTCTTCGCCTTATAAATAGGGCCGAGGCCCCTTTCTTTTTCCTCCGCTGCCTCTTCGTCTCTTCTTCCTCCTCGTGGCGTCCATGTACCTGAGCGCCGCTACTGTCATCGAACTTCGCCCCTACCTCATCGTTGGCCGCTGCATCACCCTGATCGAACCAGAAAGCCGCTGCATCACCCTGATCGAACCAGAAAGCCGCGGCATCTCTCTGCCGTTCATGTGACACTGGTAAGCCTTCTTTCCTTCCACCCTAGATCTTGTCTTTAGGGCTTCACTATTCATTGGAGTTCATCAAAACTCTGGTGCTATTCTTCTCTTTTCTTCTCCATAACATCAAAGGCTAGTTTGGACCTGTTATTCTTGCGCGACTGTAGCTATAATCTTATTTTCGTCATTAGACTCCCCCTTTATATAGAGAGCAACTTATTTGGATCTGCTGAACTATTTAAACACCTGAAGTTTAAACCTGAATATATTCCAGTTTCTGTCACGCTTCAGATCTGAAATTTTCATGTAAATTTGTGAAACTTGTTTCCCCTTACTTAGGTATTTTTAGATCTGTACTCCTCACACCAATATAGGCAGTTTAACTTTTTGAATTATGATAATCCGGTAGGTACCATTAGTCCCCTTTTAAACCGCCGATTCATTTATACTCCGGTTTAACAATATGCATATACCTCTACTTCTGTTCACTGCCTTACCATTTATAAACACTCTGTCGTAGGCGGTTTATAACTTCCTCCGATTTATCAATTTCACATGCTTGGATTCCTTTTCCCTCAACCTGTTGTACCTTATGCATCACCATTAATGAATCATAAACCGGCATTATTTTCTTCCCAGCTCTTCACTTGCAATGGCCAAGCAATTCTATTCCTGTAACTGGGTCCCTTCCCGGGTTACCGAGGAGCAACTAAACGGAATGGTCAAAATTCGTACCTTACCGAAGAAGAATGAGATCCGGTGGCGAGTTCCTGGGCCGGAAAACCCTCCTACCCTTGGAGAGGGTGAAGTAGTGGTGTTTGCTGATCATATAGGTCGTGGTTTTAAACCGCCTGGATCCAAGTTTTTCCAGGATGTACTTGCCAGCTTTCAGATCCACCCTCAGGATATTGGACCCAACTCTGTATCCAACATCTGCAACTTTCAGGTTTTTTGTGAAGTGTATCTACAAGAAGAACCAACTGTCGAGCTGTTCTGGGATTTCTTCCATTTAAACCATCACACTGAATTCATAGACGGACACAATACTGAACTTGGTGGCGTCTCTATTCAGAGAAGGAAAGAAGTTGAGTTTCCTCATGCCAAACTTCATAGTCACCCAAAGGAGTGGAACCAAACTTGGTTCTATTGCAGAGACACCTCTCCTGAAGATGAGAACCCTCTGCCGAGTTTTCGTGATCACCGGCTCGCTAATACTCATCCGCTTCCGCAACGACTAAGTGCCAAGGAACGGGCCTCATATGCCCCACAACTCGCTAAACTTAGAGCTTTCATGGCCAACGGTTTAACAAGCGTGGACTTCGTCCGTTGCTGGATATCCTGGAGCATTTTGCCGTTAAGTCGTCGCTCCGGCTTAATGTGTGAGTATACTGGTGACGTGCAAGACTCCCAACGTCATATCAATATTCAGCTAACAGATGAGGAAGTCACTGAGTCTGTCAAGAAAATGTTGAATGAACCAGAAGTTGTCTGCAACAAGACCGGGTTAAGCCCCTTTTACATGCAAAAAAAACCACCCGCTGTAAGTATTGCCTGTGCTTCCGCTTTACACCTGACATTTTTGGACTGTGCAACTTTGAATACCCTCTGCCCATTTTTAAATAGGGTGATGATCTGTTCTGGAAAAACAAACCTCAGGAGAAAGCGGTGAAGCCTTCTCGTCCTAAAACGAAAGCCGTCAAGAAAACCACAAAAAGGAAGGCACCTGAACCCATCGGTTTAGAGCTTGATGACGACCCGGATGAACTGGAAGCAGAGGTAGAACTTGATTCACTTGGTTCACTTTTCATGCATCTCATTGACAATGATATTTATCAGGAGGACGTTGAGGGCAGCCAAGATGATGATGCAGAGGTAATTACCCTTTCCTCCGGTTCAGACTCTCTGCCAACACAAAAAATCCATCAAGCAGTACGAAAAGTAAGATTTTCTCACCCCCTTGCTCACTTGGATCCAAAATTTCTTTTGAAGAAGCAGTAGCACGAGGCTAGCCGCACAACCCGGCACAGTGGTCAAACGGTCACTTCGACCGGTTTACCGAACACCCCGGTTCGAAAACGCCGACCCGAGGTCTCGCCCACTTCTGACACTTCTTATCCCAAGGCAGGATTTTTCCGACAACCTCTTAATCCGTCTGATTCAAATTATCAGGTGACACCTCCTTCTTCATCTAGCGAATCCACGGCCACCCAACTCCCTCCTCTTAAGACCGTGGCTGGGTAAGTATTTCAACCCAATCTTTTGATGTTTCACACCTTATATGCTATGCAAACCTTTGCATATATTCTCTTTTTTTAGGGCCAAGGCCAGACCCAGTAAGAAGGCCCGGGTGAATAACCCATCTGACGATCATGTGGTGATTGAACCGGAGCTGACTACCGAACCGGATGGTCCAAATACTGAAGCCACATTTGATGAACCGCCCCCTCAAGATCATAATGTTGATGAACAAGTAGAAGTTGATACCGCTGTGCCAGATGATAAACCAGCAAGTCCAATCCAGGCTGATGACAGACCTTCTAGTCCAGTGAAGACTACTGACACTCCATCAACTCCAGAAAAGGCTGTTGAAGATAAAGAAGATGAGACTATTATTACCGGTATTGGCCACACCTCTCCTTGCCATCATGTTGTATTGGCGAAACATAGTGCCAAAGAAGAACGTGCTGCCATGGAGAAAGGCAAATGGAGCACCGATTTATCAAGCTATGTGCACTTCAGTGCTCAAGAACTTCACTCTGGCTTTCTAAACCGTCTACACACAAACCATGATTATGAAGCCGGTTTGGTGAATCTGATGAAGGAGCGCTATGATGTAATGACATAACTTTTCCTTTCTTAAGTCCAATTGCAAATACCAACTCTAGTAGCCCCCAAGGGCCGGTTTACGATAGCAAGCATAAATCAGGACTTTGTAATATCTCAACCCTTGCATACTTATCCTCCATATGGCAGGTGATCCTTTGAAATAAACCGGTACTTTATCGTTGTATTCCTGTAGTTTTCATCTGTGTAGTCCCCAAGGGCCGGTTTATCTTTCCAAAGTGAACCGGGATTTTAACCAATGCTTCGATTTGAACAAATATATAGTAGCCCCCAAGTGCCAAAGATAATGTTTGCATTGTATTTGGGACTTGAAAAAAATTCCCGATAACAAAGCAAATAGGCATTAGCCCCCAAGTACAAAGTGCATAACTTTTTATGTGCTTGGTACTTCAAATATATACATCCCACTGATGATATGTTATTACTTTACAGGCTGAGCTGAGCAAAAAGGACTCTCAAACCGCTGATCTTCAAGAAAACATCAAATCTCAGCAAGTGGAGACTTCTAAAGCCAAGGAAGAACTGAGCACCGCCTTAACAGCCATGGAGAAGCTGAAGGAAAATTTTAAGAAGGAACGTGCAGATTGGGATGCCGAGAAGGCCGCTTTAGCCAAGAAAGCCGAAGACACAAAAGCAACCCTTAAACCGGTGGTTGAGGAACTGACCGGTTTAAAGCGGCAAATAAACGCTATGACCTCTGCTGTATTTGGTAAGCGCCCTCACCTGGCTTGTTTCAAGTCCCCTTTACCTTAGCAGTCACCGGTTTACTATTGCTCGCAATGCTATAGGGACCCGCATTACCCATCTGGGTTCCGATATGCGGATGAAGCTGAAAGCAGCCTACACCTTGATAGAACAATTGTATTCCAGACCCCAATGGGCTATCTGCACTACTGCGTACAACAGGCATCCTCCATCGTTGATAAAAGAAACCATCGAGAAGTTGTCCATGTTGCCTGCCTAGCTGGAGAAACTTAAAAAATCAGCTGCAAGGTCAGGCGCATTGACTGCGCTAATCCGGGCCAAGGCATGGATTCCAGATCTTGAACCGGCAGATATCGGCCAAGGCTACCCCAGCGTGAAGGAAGATGGTACAGAATTCAATAATGATGATCTCCGAAGGCTGACAAGGGAAATGCATCCTATAGCAAGAAAATTGGCGGATGACACAGATCTATCTCATTATCAACCGGTTTATGATGTTGATCAGAAAAAATATCCTACGCCGATTCATGATGTAGAGGATCTTGTTCCGCCAACCCGTAAGCACACTTATGCTCCTGACATTGACCCTTCCCCTCTTATAAGTGAAGAATCCGTATTCCAAGCGTTAACCGGAATCGATTGGACAACAATTGATTTCCAGCCACTGGTTAGAGAGGAGGAGGATACACCAACTCAAGATGATCCGCAATCTTCAAGTCGTCCTGGTGATGAATCTTGACCGGAGGCCGGTTTAACTGTTGCAGTCTGCCACTTGTTATTGAAACAATTATTCCTGGTGGGCATTTAAAGTGCCTTGTAATATGCTAGTTCAAACACTCGCTTTTTATGCCATCGAGCATATTTATTTTGCTTGATACTGATAACTCGCCATGCCTTTGGGATCTATTATATGCATAGTCCATTGCGGCTTTTATTGAACGTGTTCCTGCATATAAGAACTTGAAAGTGTCCTAGTGGTTTACCACTGGACGGGTCATGATGCCCAAATATATATATGGCTTGGGTGTATAACCAAGACTGTAATAACCAGATATAAAATAGATGATACCTGTGATATATCTCGTTGGATGTCCAACTGTTGGGATAATAAGGGTGATAACACCAATCTGGAGTATTGATGACTCCTTTCATTCTTGCCGGTTTATATCAAAACCGTACCGGGTTATGAGAAACACCGGTTTACTCATATAATTCTGGTGACTTCTAGTCAAAACCAGACCGGATCAAAGTATTGTCGGTTTAGAACTGATCATGTACTGACAACTGAGCGTTGAAAGCCATGCCGGGTTGTAATAAACACCAGTTTATCAGAAAATATTCATAAATCCCTTATCAAAAAAGGTTAAAATATTTGCAACAAATACAAGAAAAATATGCAAGGCTTTTCATGGGCTGCCAGGCCCTAAATCGAGGCTTTTCATGGGCTGCCATGCTGCTGAGTTAAACCATTTTTCAAAGCCTTTTAAGATGGACCTCAATCTTTAACCAATCGTTGTTTTAACTTTGACAAGTTTAGGGTCTATGAGATTGACTTGTCAAACGTTCGATGGGTCATACCAGGTTTACCTGGACGGAGTGGCTTACTTAAAGAGGCAGGATAACCCGGGTTTTAGGTGAATACACCTAACTTCCAAGCCTGGCTTGATAGCCTATTACAAGGGTGCAAGCTCGTTGTTCTTTAAGAAGCAAGGAGCCACCAAGTAATATTTGAGTTGTGCTCAGTGGGTACCTATGTTTGAGTTGTGCTTCTTGCAACAGACTCTCTTTGGTTCCACATAATTTCCTTTTTGGCTTTAAGCCTATCAAGAGGTGTAGCTATGGTGTAAATACAACCAAGCCCCCTAGTGATTTCCCTGTTTGGCCTTAAGCCGATCAAGAGGCGTAGCTATGGTTCGAATACGACCAAGCCCCCTAGTGATTTCCTTTATATCTGTGTGGCCTTATAAGTCGGGTTAGTAGAACTCCGTTTTATAAACCACACACAATGTAAAAAACAATAGATAGCCCGCTTTAGCTGAGGCTCCAGTTTATTATATAATATATACATTGTCATAAGTATGTATATAAGAAGAGCCTGTGGCTCAAGTATAGTAAGTCCAAAGAAGAGCTATATTCCACGGCCGCTGGGTCTCCTCCTCCGATTTACGTGAGTCTTTGTGCTCTCGAACATCGATAAGGTAGTATGATCCATTGTGTAAATTTTTGCTAACCACAAAAGGTCCTTACCAAGGTGGGGATAACTTGTGCATATCAGTCTGATCCTAGATGAGCCGGACCACCAGATCGCCCTCTTGAAAAGTTCTGGTCTAAACCCGGCGGCTATGATAACGTCGGAGATCTTGTTGATAAATCGCCGAACGCGCCACTGCTAGATCACGCTCCTCATCTAACAGGTCTAGTGAGTCCTGACGTGCTTTCTCATTCTCAGCTTCAACGTAATCCGCCACACAGGGCGAGTCATGATGGATGTCACTAGGAAGAACCGCCTCTACTCCGTAAACCATGAAGAAAGGCGTGTAACCCGTAGATCTGTTTGGTGTGGTGTTGATACTCCATAACACGGAAAGCAACTCCTCCACCCAACAACCCGGCCTCCGCTTTAAAGGAACCATAAGCCGGGGTTTAATACCTCTCAAAATCTCTTGATTTGCCCTCTCTGCTTGACCATTAGATTGGGGGTGAGCCACTGATGACACATCAAGCCGGATGTGCTCATGTTGACAAAATTCTTCCATAGCACCCTTGGATAGATTAGTACCATTATCAGTTATAATGTTGTATGGAAAACCAAACCGGAATATCACTTTTTTGATGAATTGAACCGCCGTGGCTGCATCACACTTACTAACTGGCTCTGCCTCTACCCACTTGGTAAACTTATCAACCGCTACCAACAGGTTGGTCTTTTTGTCCTTGGACCTCTTAAAGGGTCCAACCATATCTAGCCCCCAAGTTGCAAACGACCAAGTGATTGGAATCATTCTCAACTCCTGAGCCAGAACATGAGCACAGCGTGCAAATTTCTGACAACCGTCACACCTTTTTACTAAATCCTCAACATCAGCATGAGCCGTCAACCAATAGAAGCCGTGACGAAAAGCCTTAGCCACCAAGGATTTTGAACTGGCATGGTGACCACAATCTCCTTCGTGGATCTCTCGCAAAATCTCACAACCTTCTTTAGGAGACACACAACGCTGAATCGCCCCTGTGACGCTGTAATGATGTACCTCCCCATTGATAATGGTCATTGACTTGGATCGCTGGATTATCTGCTGGGCCATGGTTTCATCGCCTGGTAACTCGCCCCGGTTCATATAAGCCAGGTATGGGACTGTCCAATCCGGTATAACATGAAGAGCCGCTACCAATTGAGCCTCCGGGTTAGGAATAGCCAACTCCTCCTATGTGGGTAACCTAACCGATGGATTATTAAGTACATCCAGGAAGACATTGGGTGGCACCGGTTTACGCTGAGAGCCTAGGCGACTTAAAGCGTCCGTTGCTTCATTCTTTCGCCAGTCTATATGATCAACCTGATAACCCTTAAAATGACCAGCCACCATATCCACCTCTCGTTGATATGCTGTCATGAGTGTATCCTTGGAATCCCAAGTGCCAGACACCTGTTGAGCCACCAGGTCCGAGTCACCAAAGCACTTAACTCGGCTTAAATTCATCTCCTTAGCCATCCGAAGGCCATGGAGCAAGGCCTCATATTCAGTTGCATTGTTAGTACAAGGGAACATTAAGCGGAGAACGTAACAAAACTTGTCACCTCGTGGGGAAGTTAATATGACTCCAGCCCCCGAGCCCTCCAATTGTCTGGACCCATCAAAATGAATAGTCCAATACGTGTTATCTGGCTTTTCCTCTGGTGCCTGCAACTCTGTCCAATCATTAATGAAGTCCACAAGTGCTTGTGATTTGATTGCTGTGCGAGGCGTATATTTTATCCCGTGAGGTCCAAGCTCAATAGCCCACTTGGCAATCCGGCCAGTCGTCTCTCTGTTTTGGATAATATCTCCCAGAGGGGCTGAACTAACCACTGTGATAGGATTACCTTGAAAATAATGCTTGAGCTTCCGGCTTGCCATGAAAACTCCATACACCAACTTCTGCCAATGCGGGTACCTCTGCTTTGATTCAATAAGCACCTCACTGATGTAATAAACCGGCCGTTGAACCGGATGCTCCTTTCCGTCCTCCTTGCGCTCTACCACAATAGCCACACTAACAGCCCTGGCATTAGTGGCCACATATAGCAATAAGGGCTCTTTATCGGTTGGAGCCGCAAGAACGGGCGGTTCGGCCTACTGTCTCTTCAAGTCCTCAAACGCTTTATCAGCCACGTCACTCCAGACGAAATCATCCGTTTTCTTTAGCATCTGATACAAAGGGATAGCCTTCTCCCCAAGGCGGCTGATAAACCGGCTTAGAGCTGCAATCCAGCCCGCCAAACGCTGAACATCATTGATACATGCCGGTTTAGCCAGAGATGTGATAGTCGTGATCTTCTCCGGATTAGCCTCAATGCCTTTGCTAGACACCAGAAAACCTAAGACCTTGCCTGCCAGAACACCAAAGACACATTTAGCCGGATTAAACATCATCTTATAGACCCGGAGGTTATCAAAGGTCTCCCTTAGGTCATCTATGAAAGTTTCCTGCTTCCTAGATTCCACCACAATATCATCCACATAAGCATGAACATTGCGGCCAATCTGGTTATGAAGACAATTCTGAACACAGCGCTGATAAGTCGCTTGTGCACTCTTGAGCCCAAAAGGCATGGATACATAGCAGAAGGCTCCAAAGGGAGTTATGAAAGTTGTCTTCTCCTGGTCCTTAACTGCCATTTTGATCTGATGATAACCAAAATACGCATCCAGAAAACACAAACGGTCACAACCCGCCGTAGCATCAATAATCCGATCAATACACGGGAGAGCAAAGGGATCAGCTGGACAGGCCTTGTTCAAGTCTGTGTAATCCACACACATACGCCAAGTGTCGTTCTTCTTAAGCACCAACACCGGAATAGCTAGCCACTCAGGGTGAAAAACCTCCACGATAAACCCCGCTGCCAAAAGTCGGGTTACCTCCTCACCAATAGCCTTGCGCCTCTCTTCGTTGAAGCGGCGGAGAAATTGCCTGACCGGTTTAAACTTAGGATCTATGTTAAGGGTGTGCTCAGCGAGTTCCCTCGGTACACCTGGCATGTCAGAAGGCTTCCATGCAAAGATGTCCTGGTTCTCACGGATGAACACGATGAGCTCGCTTTCCTATTTCAGATACAAGTTAGCGCTAATACTGAACTGCTGAGATGAATCACCAGGAACAAAATCAACCCTTTTAGTGTCTGCAGCCGATTTAAATTTCAGCGCCAGATCATGCTCGGTAGTTGGCTTTTTCAGAGAAGTCATATCCGTCGGATCAACATTGTCTTTATAAAACTTCAGCTCCTCTGTGGCACAAACTGACTCAGCATAAGCCGCATCCCCTTCTTCGCATTCTAAGGCAATCTTCCTGCTCCCATGTACGGTGATGGTCCCCTTATGACCCGGCATCTTAAGCTGCAGATAAACATAACATGGCCTCGCCATGAACTTAGCATAAGTCGGCCTCCCGAACAGGGCATGATATGGACTCTTGATTTTCACCACTTCAAAAGTCAAGGTTTCTGACCTTGAATCATGATCATCTCCAAAAGCCACCTCTAGAGCTATCTTGCCAACTTGGTATGCCGATTTACCATACACTACTCCATGAAAGACGGTGTTCGACGGTTTAAGGCTCTTGTCTGTCAGCCCCATGCGACAGAAGGTATCATAGTAAAGGATATTGATACTGCTCCCTCCATCCATAAGCACCTTGGTGAACTTGTAACCCCCAACTTGAGGGGCTACCACTAAGGCCAGATGACCAGGATTATCAATCCGGGGAGGATGATCCTCCCGACTCCATAAAATAGGTTGCTCAGACTAGCGCAAATACCGAGGCACCACCGGTTCGACGGAGTTCACGGCCCTTTTGTGAAGCTTCTGATCGCGCTTACACAAGCTAGTGGTAAAGACATGATACTGCCCGCTATTCAGCTGCTTCGGATTGCTCTGATAACCCGATTGCTGCTGCTGTTGATTCCCCTGATGGTTATAACCTCCTTGATTGCCCTGATTACCTTGATTACCATGTCTGGCTTGATTACCTTGGAATCCCAAACCAGAGCTGCCACCTCCATAACCCGACCCTTGAAAACCGCCTCCTGACCCGCCGGGCGGGCCATTGTCGTATTGGAACATATTGGAATTTTTGAACTCTCGCATGATGAAGCAGTCCTTCCAAAGATGCGAAGCTGGCTTCTCCTTCAATCCGTGCTTTGGACAGGGTTGATTTAACAGGCGCTCCTGATTGGGGCCTGACCCTCCACCCCTCTGGGGCGGTTTACCCTTACAACGCTGATTGTTATCATGGGCATTGGTGTTAGCCACAAAGTCCAAGCTATTATCCGCCTTGTGCTTACCATTGTTCCCATGACCTGCCGGGTTATGCTGCTGCCCCTTGGCACTGCCGTTCTTCTTCCCTTTCCCCAGTTTGTCCTCTTCAGAATCAGGGTCCTTGGTACTATCTGAATCGGCATATTTAACCAAAGCGGCCATAAGCATTGACATGCCATTACAGTGACGTTTGAGCCTTCCCAACTTCAGTTTTAATGGCATGAACCGGCAGTTGCGCTCCAACGTCAAAACTGTTGTATCTGCATTGATGTGGTCTGATGAATGCAAAATAGCTGAGACTCGCTTCACCCAATGGGTCGTAGACTCCCCATCCTCTTGAACACAAGCGGCTAGGTCCACAACTGACATGGGCTGCTTACATGTATCCTTGAAATTTTGGATAAACCGACTCTTTAACTCGGCCCATGACGCAATGGAATTAGCTGGTAAACTCTTTAACCAGGTACGGGTCGTTCCTTCCAACATCATGGTGAAATATTTAGCACACACCGCTTCATCCACATCCAACATCTCCATTGCCATCTCATAACTCTCAACCCATGATTCAGGGGGCAAATCAGCGGTGTAATTGGGCACCTTACGAGGGCCTTTAAAATCCTTGGGTAGTCGCACATTACGCAAGGCTGGGGTGAGGCATGGTGCCCCCAAAGAACTGAAGACCACACCTGGCTCCACTGAGGTGGTTGGACGAACCGGAGTAGGCTGACGAGCTGCGTGCTGAGCTGCTAACTCGGCCTCTCGACGTGCTCGGCCATGATCCACCACATCTTGTGCATTAGCACCACCACCTGTCGGGTTACGGTGACACGCACTGCTTGACACAGTCGGTTCATCAATATGCATGTTGTAGCTCCGGCTTGGACGAGGGGTGGAATGGATCCTCTCACGACTATGCGAATAAGCCTGCTGCTGGGTTAAAGCCGTTTGGAGGAGTTCCCTAGCCTGTCGTGTCTCAACTGTCACCAGTGACTCACCTTCGATCGGGAGAGCTGCCAATCGTGAAGCGGCGACCACAATGTTATCCAACGGGTTGGAGTAATGCCCCAGGGGCGTCGGAACGCGCTGTGACACAATGTTGTTCTGACGAGGCGGGTCCATCGCGCGCGGCTAAACCGGCGCTCCTGTTACTGGTGCCTCAGTCTAGTTTACCACTGGCTGGTTACAGGTTCCTGCTCCTGGCGTGTTGAAGAGATTTCTTGGCTCATAACCCGGCGGGAGGTGCGACCGGTATCTCCTCCTCATGACATCATCTGAGGCACTCTGATCCAGCCTAAGCCGGTAGGCCTGAGCTTCTAACTCGGCCCGTTCTGTAGCCATCCTGGCATTCTCTGCTGCCAGGTCCACTTTAGCCTGAGTTATCTAATCCTTCACCTTTGTAATCTCCGCGTTGTGCTGATCTCGGTTTGCCGCATCCACCTCTGCTGCCAGCAACGTTGCTAAAGCATCGAATAAATCAGACAAAACCTGAGCCGGAGACGGTGCTGAGCCCCCTGCCCCCGCTGGCGTTGTTGTTGCTGAACCGGAGATCATTGCCGCAGCGGTAGAAGAGTGCTGTGATGGCTATGTACCGGCCATAAAGACCGTGACCTGGCTTGGCAGATCGAGGGGGTCCGAAATACTGTTACCATCAGAACCTCCACTAATCCGGCCATCCTGCAGTTGGTATAGTGACTCGGTCTCTTCGGTTGAAGACTCGTCATCGGAACAGACAACGGTTTCTCCATCAGAAGCCGGTCCATACTCATATTCGGCTCCATGGACGACACCTACGAAGACATGCCTTGCTGCAGGCTGAACCTGGGCAGAGTTTGCACGTTGAGCCGTCTCGATGAGGTCGGTGCAAGTGTGCGGCTCAGGGCCCGGTTCGCCGATCTTGCCGATCAAGACGTGAATTCCGCCAAAGGGGACCCTGTATCTGTATTCAATTGAACTGGCCTCGGGACCCCATCCTGCGTCGTTGATGTAGAGCTTGCCGTGATGACTTTTAGTCATCCGACCCACAGCGTATCCCATGAGCCCTTCGAAGCTTCCCTTCAAGAACTCGAAACCATCGTGCGATAACCCCACGGTGGGCGCCAACTATCGTGGAGTTGTCACGGCAGATGTCCTCGTGATAGGACTTAGTCGTGGAGCCATCGCTACGGGTTAACTTAAAGGGGTTAAAACGGACAAGGGACGCACGGGTTTATACTGGTTCGGCCCCTTACGATGAAGGTAAAAGTCTACTCTAGTTGTGATGGAATTGCTAGGGTTTCGATGACCAGGGAGCGAATCTACTTGCCTAGCTCTCGAGTTGTTGTGTGTTATCCCTAAATCGACGTCGGGTCGTCCCTTTATATACACAGGTCGACGCCCGCCGGTTTACAGAGTCCCGAAGCCGGATCATCATTGTGTCCAACTCGGTCTTTATTCCTCCTATCTTGCAATACAAGTTACATGACAATGTCGGTTTATGTCTACAGGCCTTAACCCGCCTTAGGGCCTTGGGCCTTCATGAAGCGCCATCATACTTTATCTTCTGGGCTTCTAATTCTTATAGAGTTAACCCAGCCAATCCTGGCCGGTTTATGTCCAATAATAATATCCCCAACACTCCAGCACTGGAAAATTTCTATAAGAATTAACAATACAAAATGTAAATGTAACAAGTTTCAGCATTGGCATACTAGCTGTGCAAGAGCATTAAACCAAATAAAAAGTCTGAAGGTAACTAGCATTATTAACTAATGATAGTATTAACAAATTGCAAACCATGTACCTTTAAGGTAAATATCATTTCGAACTCGAGTGGACATGAAAAATTACTATCCCAATCTTGATAATCGATCAAACATAAAAACTTGATCGAACGAATCAATACAATAGCCAAAGGAGGAGGTGTGCACTCTTGACCTTTCCTCTTGTCTTCATAAATTTTTGTGCAGTTTAACCAAAATAAAATGACATCAGCGCCTTGGCATTTAGGTGACATTGTACAAAAAAATTGACTTATCTCATGAAAGTGAGGTATGTAATCTATAAGCATTAACAGTGCAAAAATCTGAAGGTAGTAACAAGTTTCATTGTTGGTATACTGGCTGTGCAACAACATTAGAATGCCTTAGCTGAAAAAATCTTTAATACATCCACAATCAACAACTGCTACCTCTTGAGCACTGCGTTGGTTTTCCCTTGAAGAGGAAAGGGTGATGCAGCAGAGCAGCGTAAGTATTTCCCTCGGTTTTTGGGAACCAAGCTATCAATCCAGTAGGAGGCCACACATGAGTCCCTCGCACCTACACAAACAAATAAACTCCTCGCAACCAACTCGATAAAGGGGTTGTCAATCCCTTCACGGTCATTTACGAAAGTGAGATCTGATAGATATGATAAGATAATATTTTTGGTATTTTTATGATAAAGAGAAATAAAGATGCAAGTAAAATAAATGGCAAAGGAAATAACTAAGTATTGGAAGATTAATATGATGGAAAATAGACCCGGGGGCCATAGGTTTCACTAGTGGCTTCTCTCGAGAGCATAAGTATTATGATGGGTGAACAAATTACTGTTGAGAAATTGACAGAATTGAGCATAGTTATGAGAATATATAGGTATGATCATATATATAGGCATCACGTCCGAGACAAGTAGACTGACTCCTACCTGCATCTACTACTATTACTCCACACATCGACCGCTATCCAGCATGCATCTAGAGTATTAAGTTTAAGAGAATAGAGTAATGCTTTAAGCAAGATGACATGATGTAGAGGGATAAACTCATGCAATATGATATAAACCCCATCTTGTTATCCTCGATGGCAACAATACAATACGTGCCTTGCTGCCCCTACTATCACTGGGAAAGGTCACCGCAAGATTGAACCCAAAGCTAAGCACTTCTCCCATTGCAAGAAAGATCAATCTAGTACGCCAAACCAAACTGATAATTCGAAGAGACTTGCAAAGATAACCAATCATACATAAAAGAATTAAGAGAAGATTCAAATATTGTTCATACATAAACTTGATCATAAACCCACAATTCATCGGTCTCAACAAACACACCACAAAAGAAGATTACATCGAATAGATCTCCACAAGAGAGCGGGAGAACTTTGTATCGAGATCCAAAAAGAGAGAAGAAGCCATCTAGCTAACAACTTTGGACCCGAAGGTCTGAAGTAAACTACTCACACTTCATCGAAGAGGCTATGGTGTTGATGTAGAAGCCCTCCGTGATCGATACCCCCTCCGGCGGAGCTCCGGAAAAGGCCCCAAGATGGGATCTCGTGGATACAGAAAGTTACGGCGATGGAATTAGGGTTTTGGCTCCGTATCTGGTAGTTTGGGGGTACATAGGTATATATAGGAGGAAGAAGTACGTCGGTGGAGCAACGTGGGCCCCATGAGGGTGGAGGGCGCGCCTGGGGGGGTAGGCGCGCCCCCTACCTCGTGTCTTCCTGGTTGATGTCTTGACGTAGGGTCCAAGTCCTCTGGATCATGTTTGTTCCGAAAATCATGTTCCCGAAGGTTCCATTCCGTTTGGACTCTGTTTGATATTCTTTTTCTATGAAACTCTGAAATAGGCAAAAAACAGCAATTCTGGGCTGGGCCTCCGGTAAATAGGTTAGTCCCAAAAATAATATAAAAGTGTATAATAAAGCCCAATAATGTCCAAAACAGGATATAATATAGCATGGAACAATCAAAAATTATAGATACGTTGGAGATGTATCAAGCATCCCCAAGCTTAATTCCTGCTCGTCCTCGAGTAGGTAAATGTTAAAAACAGAATTTTTGATGTGGAATGCTACTTGGCATAATTTCAATGTAATTCTTCTTAATTGTGGTATGAATATTCAGATCCGAAAGATTCAAGACAAAAGTTCAATATGGGCATAGAAATAATAATACTTCAAGCATACTAACTAAGCAATTATGTCTCTTCAAAATAACATGGCCAAAGAAAGTTATCCCTACAAAATCATATAGTCTGGCTATGCTCCATCTTCACCACAAAAGTATTTAAATCATGCATAACCCCGATGACAAGCCAAGCAATTGTTTCATACTTTTGGTGTTCTCAAACTTTTTCAATCTTCACGCAATACATGAGCGTGAGCCATGGACATAGCACTATAGGTGGAATAGAATGGTGGTTGTGGCGAAGACAAAAAAGGGGAAAGATAGTCTCACATCAACTAGGCGTATCAACGGGCTATGGAGATGCCCATTCATAGATATCAATGTGAGTGAGTAGGGATTGCCATGCAACGGATGCACTAGAGATATAAGTATATGAAAGCTCAACAAAAAGAACTAAGTGGGTGTGCATCAAACTTGCTTGCTCACGAAGACCTAGGGCATTTTAAGGAAGCCCATCATTGGAATATACAAGCCAAGTTCTATAATGAAAAATTGCCGCTAGTATATGAAAGTGATAACATAGGAGACTCTCTATGAAGATCTTGGTGCTAATTTGAAGCACAAGTGTGGTAATAGGATATTAGCATTGTCCCTTCTCTCTTTTGCCCTTATTTTTTATTTGGGCCTTTTCTCCCTTTTTTATGGCCTCTTTTTTTATTAATTTATTTAGTCCGGAGTCTCATCCCGACTTGTGGGGGAATCATAGTCTCCATCATCCTTTCCTCACTTGGGACAATGCTCTAAAAATGATGATCATCACACTTTTTTTATTTACTTACAACTCAACAATTACAACTCTATACTTAGAAAAAAATATGACTCTATGTGAATACCTCCGGCGGTGTACCGGGATATGCAATGAATCAAGAGTGACATGTATGAAAGAATTATGAACGGTGGCTTTGCCACGAATACAATGTGAACTACATGATCACACAAAGGAATATGAAAATGATGGAGCGTGTCATAGTAAACGGAACGGTGGTAAGTTGCATGGCAATATATCTCGGAATGGCTATGGAAATGCCATGATAGGTAGGTATGGTGGCTGTTTTGAGGAAGGTATATATATGGTGGGTGTATGGTACCGGCGAAAAGTGTGCGGTATTAGAGAGGCTAGCAATGGTGGAAGGGTGAGAGTGCGTATGATCCATTGACTCAACATTAGTCATAAAGAACTCATATACTTATTGCAAAAATCTACAAGTTATCAAAGAAAAGTATTACGCGCATGCTCTTAGGGGGTAGATTGGTAGGAAATGACCATCGCCCGTCCCCGACCGCCACTTATAAGGAAGACAATCAATAAATAAATCATGCTCCGACTTCATCTCATAACGGTTCACCATACGTGCATGCTACGGGAATCACAAACTTTAACACAAGTATTTCTCAAATTCACAACTACTCAAAACAATTATAAGAAAATTATCACCACCTCCATATCTCAAAACAATTATCAAGTATGTCTAGAGAGGGGGAGAACTATGTATTGAGATCCAAAAAGAGAGAAGAAGCCATCTTGCTATTAACTATGGACCCGAAGGTCTGAAGTAAACTACTCACACTTCATCGGAGAGGCTATGGTGTTGATGTAGAAGCCCTCCGTGATCGATACCCCCTCCGGCCGAGCTCCAAAAAAGGCCCCAAGATGGGATCTCGTGGATACAGAAAGTTATGGCGGTGGAATTAGGGTTTTGGCTCCATATCTGGTAGTTTGGGGGTACATAGGTATTGTAGGATCGAAAGTATGTCTAGAGGGGGGGTGATTAGACTACTTGGCCAAATAAAAATCTAGCATTTTCCCAATTTTAGTTCTTGGCAGATTTTAGCTATCTTAACACAAGTCAAGCAATCTCCACACAATTCAAGCAAGCATGCAAAAGGGTATATGAGCAGCGGAAAGTAAAGCATGCAACTTGCAAGAATGTAAAGAGAAGGGTTTGGAGGATTCAAACGCAATTGGAGACACGGATGTTTTTGTCGTGGTTCCGATAGGTGGTGTTATCGTACATCCACGTTGATGGAGACTTCAACCCACGGAGGGTAACGGTTGCGCGAGTCCACGGAGGGCTCCACCCACGAAGGGTCCACGAAGAAGCAACCTTGTCTATTCCATCACGACCGTCGCCCACGAAGGACTTGACTCACTAGCGGTAGATCTTCATGAAGTAGGCGATCTCCTTGCCCTTACAAACTCCTTGGTTCAACTCCACAATCTTGTCAGAGGCTCCCAAGTGACACCTAGCCAATCTAGGAGACACCACTCTCCAAGAAGTAACAAATGGTGTGTTGATGATGAACTCCTTGCTCTTGTGCTTCAAATGATAGTCTCCCCAACACTCAACTCTCTCTCACAGGATTTGGATTTGGTGGAAAGAAGATTTGAGTGGAAAGCAACTTGGGGAAGGCTAGAGATCAAGATTCATATGGTTGGAATGGAATATCTTGACCTCAACACAAGTGTAGGTGGTTCTCTCTCTCAGAAAATGTGTATTGGAAGTGTAGGTATGTTCTGATGGCTCTCTCCATGAATGAAGAGTGGGTGGAGGGGTATATATAGCTTCCACACAAAATCTAACCGTTACACACAATTTGCCAAACTCGGTGGGACCGAATGGTTAAACTCGGTCGGACCGATTCAGCAAACCTAGTGACCATTAGGATTTTCGGTGGGACTGAGATGCAACTCGGTAGGACCGATATGGTTAGGGTTAGGGCATAATGTAATCTCGGTGTGACCGATTACAAAAACTCGGTGGGACCGATTTTGGTAATAAGCTAACCAGAGAGTTGGTCAGGTAAACTCGGTGCGACTGATTCGCTCATCTCGGTGAGACCGAAGTGTTACAAAAGGGAAACAGAGAGTTTACATTGCAATCTCGGTGGGACCGATCGCTCATCTCGGTAAGACCAAAACGTTACGAAGGGAAACAGAGAGATTACAATCTCATCTCGGTGAGACCGAGATCCCTATCGGTGAGACCGATTTGCCTAGGGTTTGTGGCAGTGGCTATGACATTTGAAACTCGGTGGCGCCGGATAGAAAGAATCGGTGGGGCCGAGTTTGACTTTTGGTTTAGGTCATATGTGGATGTGGGAAGGTAGTTGAGGATTTTGGAGCATATCACTAAGCATTTTGAGCAAGCAAGCCATTAAGCAACACCTCATCCCTCCTTGATAGTATTGGCTTTTCCTATAGACTCAATGTGATCTAGGATCACTAAAATATAAAATGTAGAGTCTTGAGCTTCAAGCTTGAGCCAAACTTTTTGTCCTTAGAATTTTGAGGGATCCACTTTCCTCATCCATGCCATGCCATTCATTGAGCTTTTCCTGAAATATTAATCTTGGAATAATGTTAGCTCAATGAGCTATATGTTGTTAGGAATTACCAAAACCACCCAGGGATAGTTGCACTTTCAATCTCCACCTTTTTGGTAATTGATGACAACATATAGATCAAAGCTTCGACAAATGATAATAAGAGTGAAAGATATTGTCGCTTTGAGAAGTATGTGAAAAGCAAGAGCTCCCCCTAAATTTGTGCATATCTTAAGATTTGCTTTGGACTACAAATGCACAATGAGTTAGGATCATGGGTTACTCTTCCATGTCACATACATCTTGGTGGAGCGCTCAAAATAATAAAGATTGAATACATGCACTCATCACTAAGCAAAGTGTATGATCATATAAGGATAAGTAAGATAATATCATCTAACAAGCATAAGTGTAGCTTATGATCAACCACATGATCATTAATGTCTCACAGATAATAGCATAGTATCTCAAGCAATCAAAAGACAAACAAAGTTCAACCACCAAAGCAAGAGAGAATAAAAAGCAACGCTCTCTCTCGAAGCCTATGATCTATACATGTTTCTCCCCCTTTGGAAACAAGTTACCAAAAAGTTCATAGAAAATGCATAGCACTAAAACGTCTCTCAAGCTTGATCTTCAGGTGGTGGTGTCCGGATGACTCCAAGAACGAAGGCTTCAGTCGAAGTAGATGGAGCTGATGGAGTAGGTGCTGGAGCTGGTTGCGCTGAAGCTGTAGCTGGTGCAGATGAAGTGGCTCTAGTGTCTGATACTGGTACTGCAGTTGACCTCTGAGCTCTAGGCACTCTGGCAAATGCATCAGTGGTTTTCTTGCCCTTCCTCTCCTGCAAATCATCTTGAAGTTGCTCCACAACAGACTGAATCTCAGTTACTTTCACATCCAAGTCATAGAATTTTTGCTCCACGATTCTTTCCAAGCTCTCCTGGTTTTGAGTCAGGGTGGCCAGTCCCTTCTCAATCCTCAGAGTGGATGCAATCAGGTACCCAAGCTGATCTTGCTTGCTCTTCAGGAGATACTGAGATGCTTCTTCAGTAGTTGGCATCCTTGCAGCCTTTTCAGCTTTTGCCTTCTCCTTCTTGGCTTGTGCGTGCACAGAAGATGGTTCATCCTCATTCATAACCACAATGTTGTCCTTGAAGTCTGGATAGATAGGCATGTGCTCCTTGTCCAGCAGATATGTACCAGTGCCCATCTTGGAGTTGATTACCTCCTGGATCTGTGGGGCATACCCACAACTCCTCTTCTGATCTGCATCTATCCTCTTAATAGTTTCAACTATTAGGCTCATGACTTTGAACTTCTGTGGGACATCAAAGATGTGAAGCAAGTTAATTGCATGGCCTCTGATCATCTTTTGATCACCTGACTTTGGCAAGAGAGTGTGCCTGAGGATCCAATTGATGGTTGGCAAGCCTGACAGAAGGTAATGTACAGATCCAAACTTATGTGTCTCAAGAGCAGCATCTAGGATCTCCTTGTACATGTGTGCCATTGTGTTGTGATCCTTCTTCCTGTTGGCATAGACATCCAAGTCATCTTCACTCTCTTTTGGGGCAATGATCAACTTTTCCCATTCAGCAACCGTGGACTGGTACCTCGTACCTTCAGACATCCAGATAATCCTTCCATCTGGGTAGAAATGAGCTGTGGAGTAGAACTGCATGATGAGCTCATCATTCCATTTTGTGAGCTTCTGAGCCACAAACTCATCGACTCCACAAGCCTTGAAACTATCATGTACACCTGGATAGTGATCCTCATTCTCCTTGATGTAGTCCTAGTCGACCCATCTCATGTCAAGCAACATTGTCTCATAGAAGTCCTACTGTTCCTTTGTGTGTAACCTGTAATCAACAGCAGTCCTTCTCCTGGTGGCATATGGATCTGACTCTCTCCATAGCCTCAGACCTGAGTCCTTCCTTATCTTCATGTTCTCAGCTACTGGATGAGCATCATTGTGATCTGGGATTTTGGGTTTGAGCTTCCTCAGGACTTGTCCTTCATCATCTTCATCAGCAGCAACTTCAGGCACTGGGGCCTTGTTCTTCTCAGCAGCTGGTATACTCCTGGTATTCCTCTTAGGTGCACTCTTGGGCTTGGAGGCTGCTTTGGGTGCTTCTTTGGGCTTTGATGTTGCAGCCCCTAACTTTATAACATCACCCATCAGCTTTTGTGCCTTGGGTGCTGGTGCAGCAACCTCTTCTTCCTCTTCCTCTTCAGAATCTCTCATGATTGAGGATCTCCCAAGCACTCTAGCAGTGGTCTTTTTGATCCTCTCCTTCCTCTTCTTCCCTTTTGCAGCAGCCTCTTTGGGTTCAGATCCCAAAGGGACTTGAGTACATGCTCTGGCCTTAGACATTGGAATTCTCTTTGCAGGAACCTTTTGCTTCATGCTTGGCTTGGTGGCAGCAGCAGTACTATATTCCTTCTTAACCACTTTCTTCTTAGAAGTGGCCTCATCCTCAACTGCCACATAGTCTTCATCCTCAGATTCAGAGGTCTTCTTCTTTCTGGCCCTGGTGGCAGCTTTGGGTAAGTTGCTTGGGGTGCTCCTGCTACCATCATCTGAACTGCTAGAGGGGCTAGTGCCCTCACTCAGGTGAACCTGCTCCTCTGACCTGTTCTGGCTGTCACTCTAATCAGACATATTGCAAACACTGACAGCAGACCCTGTGAATAGATATAGATGAGATAGAGTGGATGAGAATCACAAAATGCAGAGGATTTTGCAAAAGAATGAGTCAAAAACTTAGTTTTAGTTTTCCATAGAAAGCATTTCGGATCAACCGATTTGTAAACTCGGTGATACCGAAGCAGCTGCTGGAACCTAAACTAGTGAACTCGGTCAGACCGAGTCACAGTTCGGTGGCACCGAGACTGCTAGGGTTTCATAAAGTCCTAAACTCGGTCACACCGATTTGCAATTCTCGGTCAGACCGAAAATTACATGTGCAATGGCCTGAGCCGAATCCGTGGTACCGAGTTCCACAACTCGGTGGGTCCGAGATGGTTTTGGCGGAAACCTAACCCTAAATTTTCAATTCATGACTAAACTACGGAGTGTTTTGACTGGATAAGAATGATCTCAATGGCAAGATACATGGCGAACACAATGTGCTAGGAATCAGATAGGGATAGCACAGTGATTGAGTTCATACCCTAGTTCGGCAATGAACTCGCTACGGCGGCAACGGTAGGGATGATTCCCGTTGACGGCGGCGGAGACCAGCGGCAGGAGACGGCTGGCGACGAGGAAGACGATCCGGAGACCCTGGAGGCAGAGCAGGCTAAGCGCGGGTCGAGGAGGTTCAGAAAGTTTTCCAAAATTTGACCCGTGGGTATATATAGCCCGACCCTGTCGGTGTGACCGAGTGGAACAACTCGGTGGCACCGAGATTCATAACTGCAATCAGTTACTGAAACTCGGTGTGACCGAAAGGTTCAAATCGGTTGCACCGAGATTGAAAACCTAGATCGACTTAGTGCTCTCGGTATGACCGAAATGGATGAATCGGTCAGACCGAAACGCACAAAGAAGTTTTGGAAGTTTAAGTCTATGAAGAATCAGGGAGTCCGAGTGCTCCTCACACAGAGTGGTTCGAATCTGACTTGATCAAATTTTGTGATGTAGCATGAATAGAGTTTGAGACGAGAAAAGCATAGATAGCTAGAGAGGGTTCTTAGGCATTCTTGTCCATCCACTAGGCAAAAGAAAAGAAAACCAATCAATCAAAACAACAAGTGGATGTCCTCGAATGAGTAAAATATGCAATCAACATGCTCACACAATAAAATGGCAATAATTATGTGGCAAAGCATGCACAACCAATTCTAGCATCTATCAAACAATTTGCGATGACTAGGTCATCTCTATATGAGTATATTTCCTTAGGAGTCAAATGAGAACATTTGATCATAGGTCATACTCATCGTTTAAGCACAAGTGGGGTTACCACTTTTACATAAAGCATTGTTGTGTTCACACCATTAGAGTTGCTTTAGCTCAATTCTTAGAGTAAAGATCCCCCTAGATGTGAGATCCCCCCTAAGAGGGATGAACTAACCTTGGGTTTTGTCGATGATGACTTCATGTAGATGTTGAAGATGTGGATGCTCAATGTTGATGTAGATCATTTGAAGCTATCCATTGGAGTGAGTTGCACTTTCAATACCTACACGGGTTAGTCCCACAAGGAACAAACAAGGATATCCATACACATAAAGTGATGCACACACAAGATGATGTCTATGAAAGCTTTTAGGTAACCTTGTCCCTTGTCTTACCAACAAGAGGGTTTGTGACTCCTTGAACTAGTGCAAGATGTGGAAGTTGATTGCACTTGTTCTTGCCAAGATGATAAGAGTGAAGTATGTTGGCGGAGTCACCCTCAAGAACTCTCTAGTTCTTCTTCGTCGCGATCCACACCATCTTGATGGGAATCCTCGGTGTTGTAGTTGTACTTGATGAAGTGGAACTTGAAGTAGTCTTGGGAACCCACTTGACCAAGGCCTAGGAGCTTCTTCAAATGCATCAATTTCCTCTTAAAGCTTGTCCTTGCCTTTTTGCTTGTGGTCTTGTGGTGGAAGATCATCTTGAGCTTGTGTCCCTTTGAAAGAAGTAGGATCATACTTCTCTTGTTGAGGAACAAACTTCATCTTGGGGTATTGATCTTCTTCCCACTCAACTCCATTGGCATTGAACTTTCGTTCAAAACCAACACCTTGATTCTTCCGGTGCCTTCCTTGCTTGCGTACAATTTCCTCGAATTTCTTACTTCCGGCAAGGCTCTTGTAAACACCTTTCTCTATAATTCCCTTCAATAAGCTATTTTCTTGCTCAAGTGTAACTTGCCTAAGAGAATCATCAGTGGAATCAAGAGAACTACTAGAAGCAACAATATTGGATTTAGCATGATTATTGTTACTACTAGAGGAAGAATCTTTCTTGTTCTTGTTACTAGACTTGACTTGAGGCATGTAAGTGGATAAGAGTAAACGCTTGGCAATTTAAGAAGAACTTCTCTTACGAAGATCATCATTGATTGCTTTTAAGAACTCATGCTCTTGCTCAAGGTTGAGCTTTTCAAAGTGCAATTTCTCATGAGTCCTTAAAAGTTCTCGATGATCTCCTAAGATAGTTTCATGAGCTAACTTAAGAGTGCTTAGTTCTTTAGTTAGAGACTCAATCTTCTCCTTATCACTGTCATTCGTTTTATCTTGATTAGCATGATTAATTGATGTTTCATCACAGTATTCATCACTAGAGTTGTCAACAAGTAAATCATCATCACCTAACAAGTCATCTTCATCACTATTGAAATCAACATACTCGGGGTGTGATACCTTTGGGCCTTTAGCCATGAAGCATGTTCCAACTCCTTCATTTGGTGAGTCAAATATGTCATAGGAGTTGGTTGTCACAAGTGCTAGACCGGAAACACCTTCACCTTGAGTATATTCGGAGTCAGAGTGATAGCTTCTCTCGGAGTGGTTGTCGGAGTCGGAGCCGGATACCCATTCACCAACATGAGCTTGATGTCTTCGTTTTGTGTAGCTCCTTGATTACTTGTCCTTTCTTTCCGAATCCTTGCTTCTCCGTGAGGGTCTTCGTTCATAACGATCATCTCTACTCCTTTCTCTAGATGGTGATTCTTCTCTTCTACTTTTTCTCTTGGGAGGATCTTCTCTTCTCTTGTAGGGGGGCATACACTCATTGGAATAGTGTCCGGGCCTTCCACAATTGTAGCAGTTTCGCTCTCGACTAAAAGATCTTTTGTCATTGTAGGACCTTGACTTGGAGCTTCTCTCTTTGCTTCTACTCTTGTAGAACTTGTTGAAGTTCTTCACCATTAAGCTCAATTCTTCATTGTAGGTTTGTTTCTCACTCGATGATGTGGGGGATTCACATGAGGCTTTGTAAGAACCACTTGATTTGTTGTGAAGTTCCTCTTTATCCTTGCGTGACATCTCATGAGCAACAATTCTTTCGACGACTTCCGTTGGCTTGAGATCTTTGTAATTTGGCATCATTTGGATCAATGTGCACACGGTATCATATTTTCCATCCAAGGCTCTTAGGATCTTCTTGATGATGAATCTATTGGTCATCTCTTCACTCCCTAATCCGGCAATCTCATTTGTGATAAGAGCAAGCCTAAAGTACATTTCAGCAATACCTTCACCATCCTTCATTTTGAACTTGTCAAGTTGACTTTGAAGCACATCCAATTTAGATTCCTTGACGGAGTCGGTACCTTCGTGCATATCAATCAAAGTATCCCAAATCTCCTTTGCATTCTCAAGACGGCTGATTTTGTTGAATTCTTCGGGGCACAATCCGTTGAAGAGGATATCACAAGCTTGAGCGTTCTATTGCAGCATTTTCAACTCTTCCGCGGTGGCTTCATGGTTCGGTTCTTTCCCGTCAAAGAATTCATCTTGCAAGACAATACACACAATAGCCCAAACAGCGGGGTTATGTCCAAGAATATGCATTTTCATCTTATGCTTCCAACTAGCAAAATTAGTGCCATCAAAGTAAGGACCTCTGCAGTGATAATTTCCCTCGCTAGACGCCATACTCTCCTAGGTTGTGAAACCAAGGCTATGACCGCCAAAAGCTATGGAAATCAAAGCAAATGGAGACCAAAGCTCTGATACCACTTGTAGGATCGAAAGTATGTCTAGAGGGGGGTGATTAGACTACTTGACCAAATAAAAATCTAGCCTTTTCCCAATTTTAGTTCTTGGCAGATTTTAGCTATCTTAGCACAAGTCAAGCAATCTCCACACAATTCAAGAAAGCATGCAAAAGAGTATATGAGCAGCGGAAAGTAAAGCATGCAACTTGCAAGAATGTAAAGAGAAGGGTTTGGAGGATTCAAACGCAATTGGAGACACGGATGTTTTTGTCGTGGTTCCGATAGGTGGTGCTATCCTACATCCACGTTGATGGAGACTTCAACCCACGGAGGGTAATGGTTGCACGAGTCCACGGAGGGCTCCACCCATGAAGGGTCCACGAAGAAGCAACCTTGTCTATTCCATCACGGCCGTCGCCCATGAAGGACTTGCCTCACTAGCGGTAGATCTTCACGAAGTAGGCGATCTCCTTGCCCTTACAAACTCCTTGGTTCAACTCCACAATCTTGTCGGAGGCTCCCAAATGACACCTAGCCAATCTAGGAGACACCACTCTCCAAGAAGTAACAAATGGTGTGTTGATGATGAACTCCTTGCTCTTGTGCTTCAAATGATAGTCTCCCCAACACTCAACTCTCTCTCACAGGATTTGGATTTGGTGGAAAGAATATTTGAGTGGAAAGCAACTTGGGGAAGGCTAGAGATCAAGATTCATATGGTTGGAATGGAATATCTTGACCTCAACACGAGTGTAGGTGGTAATCTCTCAGAAAATGTGTATTGGAAGTGTAGGTATGTTCTGATGGCTCTCTCCATGAATGAAGAGTGGGTGGAGGGGTATATATAGCCTCCACACAAAATCTAACCGTTACACACAATTTGCCAAACTCGGTGGGATCGAATGGTTAAACTCGGTCGGACCGATTCAGCAAACCTAGTGACCGTTAGAATTTTTGGTGGGACTGAGATGCAACTCGGTAGGACCGATATGTTTAGGGTTAGGGCATAACGTAATCTCGGTGTGACCGATTACACAAACTCGGTGGGACCAATTTTGGTAATAAGCTAACCAGAGAGTTGGTCAGGTAAACTCGGTGGGACCGTTCGCTCATCTCGGTGAGACCGAAGTGTTACAAAAGGGAAACAGAGAGTTTACATTGCAATCTCGGTGGGACCGATCGCTCATCTCGGTAAGACCGAAACATTACGAAGGGAAATAGAGAGATTATAATCCCATCTCGGTGAGACCGATTTGCCTAGGGTTTGTGGCAGTGGCTATGACATTTGAAACTCGGTGGCGCCAGATATAAAGAATCGGTGGGGCCGAGTTTGACTTTTGGTTTAGGTCATATGTGGATGTGGGAAGGTAGTTGAGGATTTTGGAGCATATCACTAAGAATTTTGAGCAAGCAAGCCATTAAGCAACACCTCATCCCTCCTTGATAGTATTGGCTTTTCCTATAGACTCAATGTGATCTTGGATCACTAAAATATAAAATGTAGAGTCTTGAGCTTCAAGCTTGAGCCAAACTTTTTGTCCTTAGAATTTTGAGGCATCCACTTTCCTCATCCATGCCATGCCATTCATTGAGCTTTTCCTGAAATATTAATCTTGGAATAATGTTAGCTCAATGAGCTATATGTTGTTAGGAATTACCAAAACCACCCAGGGATAGTTGCACTTTCAGGTATATATAGGAGGAAGAAGTACGTCGGTGGAGCAATGTGGGCCCCACGAGGGTGGAGGGCGCGCCCCCCTACCTCGTGCCTTCCTGGTTTACATCTTGACGTAGGGTCCAAGTCCTCTAGATCACGTTTGTTCCGAAAATCACGTTCCCAAAGGTTTCATTCCATTTGATATTCTTTTTGTACGAAACTCTAAAACAGGCAAAAAACAGCAATTCTGGGCTAGGCCTCCGGTTAATAGGTTAGTCCCAAAAATAATATAGAAGTGTATAATAAAGCCCAATAATGTCCAAAACAGGATATAATATAGCATGGGACAATAAAAAACTATAGATACATTGGAGACGTATCAAGCATCCCCAAGCTTAATTACTGCTCGTCCTCGAGTAGGTAAATGATAAAAACAGAATTTTTGATGTGGAATGCTACTTGGCGTAATTTCAATGTAATTCTTCTTAACTATCGTATGAATATTCAGATCCGAAAGATTCAAGACAAAAGTTCAACATTGGCAAATAAATAATAATACTTCAAGCATACTAACTAAGCAATTATGTCTCTTCAAAATAACATGGCCAAAGAAAGTTATCCCTACAAAATCATATAGCCTGGCTATGCTCCATCTTCACCACACAAAGTATTTAAATCATTCATAACCCCGATGAAAAGCCAAGCAATTGTTTCATACTTTTGGTGTTCTCAAACTTTTTCAATCTTCACGCAATACATGAGCGTGAGCCATGGACATAGCACTATAGGTGTAATAGAATGGTGGTTGTGCAGAAGACAAAAAAGGGGAAAGATTGTCTCACATCAACTAGGCATATCAATGGGCTATGGAGATGCCCATTAATAGATATCAATGTGAGTGAGTAGGGATTGCCATGCAACGGATGCACTAGAGCTATAAGTATATGAAAGCTCAACAAAAAGAACTAAGTGGGTGTGCATCCAATTTGCTTGCTCACGAAGACCTAGGGCATTTTAAGAAGCCCATCATTGGAATATACAAGCCAAGTTCTATAATGAAAAATCCCACTAGTATATGAAAGTGATAACATAGGAGACTCTCTATGAAGATCTTGGTGCTACATTGAAGCACAAGTGTGGTAAAAGGATAGTAGCAGTGTCCCTTCTCTCTTTTTCCCTCATTTTTTTATTTGGGCCTTTTATCCCTTTTTATGGCCTATTTTTTTATTTTTTTATTTAGTCCGGAGTCTCATCCCGACTTGTGGGGGAATCATAGTCTCCATCATCCTTTCCTCACTTGGGACAATGCTCTAAAAATGATGATCATCACACTTTTTTATTTACTTACAACTCAATACTTAGAACAAAATATGACTCTATGTGAATGCCTCCGGCGGTGTACCGGGATATGCAATGAATCAAGAGTGACATGTATGAAAGAATTATGAATGGCGGCTTTGCCACGAATACAATGTCAACTACATGATCACACAATGCAATATGAAAATGATTGAGCGTGTCATAGTAAACGGAACGGTGGTAAGTTGCATCGCAATATATCTCGGAATGGCTATGGAAATGCCATGATAGGTAGGTATGGTGGCTGTTTTGAGGAAGGTATATATATGGTGGGTGTATGATACCGGCGAAAAGTACGCGGTATTAGAGAGGCTAGCAATGGTGGAAGGGTGAGAGTGCGTATGATCCATGGACTCAACATTAGTCATAAAAAACTCATATACTTATTGCAAAAATCTACAAGTTATCAAAGCAAAGTATTACGCGCATGCTCCTAGGGGGATAGATTGGTAGGAAAATACCATTGCTCGTCCCCGACAGCCACTTATAAGGAAGACAATCAATAAATAAATCATGCTCCAACTTCATCACATAACGGTTCACCATAGGTGCATGCTACGGGAATCACAAACTCTAACACAAGTATTTCTCAAATTCACAACTACTCAACTAGCATGACCCTAATATCACCATTTCCATATCTCAAAACAATTATCAAGTATCAAACTTCTCATAGTATTCAACACACTCATAAGAAAATTTTATTATTAATCTTGAATGCCTAACATAACTAAAGAAATTTACCATGCTGTTTTGTAGGACTCTCAAAATAATCTAAGTGAAGCATGAGAGAACAATGGTTTCTATAAAACAAATCCACCAACGTGCTCTAAAAGATATAAGTGAAGCACTAGAGCAAACACTATATAACTCAAAAGATATAAGTGAAGCACATAGAGTATTCTAACAATTTCCGAATCATGTGTGTCTCCCTCAAAAGGTATGTACAGAAAGGATGATTGTGGAAAACTAACAAATAAAAACTCAAATAATACAAGACGCTCCAAGCAAAACACATATCATGTGGTAAATAAAAATATAGCTCCAAGTAAAGTTACCGATGGAAGTAGATGAAAGAGGGGATGCCTTCCGGGGCATCCCCAAGCTTTGGCTTTTAGGTGTCCTTATATTATATTGCGGGTGCCATGGTCATCCCCAAGCTTAGGCTCTTGCCACTACTTGTTCCATAATCAATCAAATCTTTACCCAAAACTTGAAAACTTCACAACACAAAACTTAAAGTAGAAAATCTCGTGAGCTCCGTTAGCGAAAGAAAACAAAACACCACTTCAAGGTATTGTAATGAACTCATTCTTTATTTATATTGGTGTTAAACCTAATGTATTCCAATTTCTCTATGGTTTATAAACTATTTTACTAGCCATAGTTTTTTAAAATAAGCAAACAACACACGAAAAACAGAATCTAGCAAAAACGGAACAGTCTGTAGTAATCTGTATCTAACGCAAGATCTGGAACCCCAAAAATTCTAAAATAAATTTCTGGACGTGAGGAATTTATCTATTAATCATCTGCAAAAAGAATTAACTAAATAGCACTTTCCAAATAGAAATGACAGCAATTCTCGTGAGCGGTAAAGTTTCTCTTTTCTACAGCAAGATTAAAAAGACTTTCCCCAAGTCTTCCCAACGGTTCTACTTGGCACAAACACTAATTAAAAAAAAAGACACAACCAAAACAGAGGCTAGATAAATTATTTATTACTAAACAGGAGCAAAAAGCAAGGAATAAAAATAAAATTGGGTTGCCTCCCAACAAGCGCTATCGTTTAACGCCCCTAGCTAGGCATAAAAGCGAAGATAGATCTAGGTATTGCCATCTTTCGTAGGCAATGCATAAGTGGCTCTCATAATAGATTCATATGGTAATTTAATTTTCTTTCTAGGGAAGTGTTCCATGCCTTTCCTTAACGGAAATTGGAATCTAATATTCCCTTGCTTCATATTAATAATTGCACCAATCGTTCTAAGGAAAGGTCTACCAAGAATAATAGGACATGAAGGATTGCAATCTATGCCAAGAACAATAAAATCTACAGGCACATAATTCCTATTTGCAACAATAAGAACATCATTAATTTTTCCCATAGGTTTCTTGATAGTGGAATCCGCAAGGTGCAAGTTTAAAGAACAATCATCAAAATCACGGAAACCTAGCAAATCACACAAAGTCTTAGGAATCATGGAAACACTAGCACCCAAATCACACAAAGCATAGCACTCATGATCTTTAATTTTAATTTTAATAGTAGGTTCCCACTCACCATAAAGTTTTCTAGGGATAGAAACTTCCAACTCAAGTTTTTCTTCATAAGATTGCATCAAAGCATCAACGATATGTTTGGTAAAGGCTTTATTTTGACTATAATCACGAGGAGAATTTAGCACGGATTGCAACAAGGAAATACAATCTATCAAAGAGAAATTATCATAATTAAATTCCTTGAAATCCAAAATAGTGGGTTCATCGATATTTGAAGTTTTGACTTCTTCAATCCCACTTTTAACAATTTTAGCATCAAGATCTAAAGACTCTGAATTTTTGGAACGCCTTCTAGGTAAAGGTGGATCATATTCAGTCCCATCATTATCAAGATTCATATTACAAAACAAATATTTAATAGGGGACACATCAATAACTTTTAGATCTTTATCTTTATTATCATGGAAACTAGAAGAACAAGCTTTTATAAAGCAATCTTTCTTAGCACGCATCCTAGTGGTTCTTTCTTTGCACTCATCAATGGAAATTCTCATAGCTTTGAGAGACTCATTGATATCATGCTTAGGTGGAATAGATCTAAGTTTCAAAGAATCAACATCAAGAGAAATTCTATCAATGTTCCTAGCCAACTCATCAATCTTAAGCAATTTTTCTTCAATGAAAGCGTTGAAATTCTTTTGCGAAGTAATAAATTCTTTAGTATTAGATTCAAAATCAGAGGGCATCTTATTAAAATTTCCATAAGAATTGTTGTAGGATTTACCATAATTATTAGAGGAATTACTAGGATACAACCTAGGATTAAAGTTTCATCTATACACGTTGGTACCAAAATTATTCCTACCAACAAAATTCACATCCAAAGATTCATTATTATTCTCAATCAAAGTAGACAAAGGCATATCATTAGGATCAGAAGAAACACTTTTATTAGCGAATAATTTCATAAGTTCATCCATCTTTCCACT
Source organism: Triticum aestivum (assembly GCF_018294505.1). NCBI lineage: Eukaryota > Viridiplantae > Streptophyta > Magnoliopsida > Poales > Poaceae > Triticum > Triticum aestivum. Next base: position 114,807,998 of record NC_057800.1, read on the forward strand.
CAAAACATTAATTTCTTCTATCGCATGCACTTTCTTATTAGTAGATCTTTCGGTGTGCCATTGAGAATAATTAACAATAATATTATCTAGGAGTTTAGTAGCTTCTCCTAAAGTGATTTCCATAAAATTCCCTCCCACAGCCGAATCTAAAAGGTTTCTAGAAGCAAAATTCAATCCGGCATAAAATTTTTGTATAATCATCCATAAATTCAAACCATGTGTAGGGAAATTACGTATCATTAATTTCATCCTCTCCCAAGCTTGTGCAACATGTTCGTGATCAAGTTGCTTAAAATTCATAATATCGTTTCTAAGAGTGATGACCTTAGCGGGAGGAAAATACTTAGAGATAAAAGCATCTTTGCACTTATTCCGCGAATCAATACTATTTTTAGGCAAAGACGAAAACCAAGCTTTAGCATGATCTCTAAGCGAAAAAGGAAATAGCTTCAATTTAACAATATCATTGTCCACATCTTTCTTCTTTTGCATATCACACAAATCAACAAATTTGTTTAGATGGGTAGCGGCATCTTCACTAGGAAAGCCGGAAAACAGATCTTTCATGACAAGATTCAGCAAAGCAGCATCAATTTCACAAAATTCAGCATCGGTAAGAGGAGCAATCGGAGTGCTAATAAAATCATTGTTGTTGGTATTAGTAAAGTCACACAATTTGGTATTATCTTGAGCCATCGTAACAAGCAAGCAATCCAACACACAAGCAAACAAGAGACGGGCAAAAAGAGGCAAATAGAGAAAGAGGAGGAGGCGGGAGAGAGAGAGGGCAAATAAAACGGCAAGGGTGAAGTGGGGGGAGAGGAAAATGAGAGGCAAATGGCAAATAATGTAATGCAGGAGATAAGGGTTTGTGTTGGGTACCTGGTATGTTGACTTTTGCGTCGACTCCCCGGCAACGGCGCCAGAAATCCTTCTTGCTACCTCTTGAGCACTGCGTTGGTTTTCCCTTGAAGAGGAAAGGGTGATGGAGCAGAGCAGCGTAAGTATTTCCCTCAGTTTTTGAGAACCAAGGTATCAATCCAGTAGGAGGCCATGCATGAATCCCTCGCACCTACACAAACAAATAAACTCCTCACAACCAACGCGATAAAGGGGTTGTCAATCCCTTCACGGTCATTTACGAAAGTGAGATCTGATAACATAATATTTTTGGTATTTTTATGATAGAGAAATAAAGATGCAAGTAAAATAAATGGCAAAGGAAATAACTAAGTATTGGAAGATTAATATGATGGAAAATAGACCCGGGGGCCATAGGTTTCACTAGTGGCTTCTCTCGAGAGCATAAGTATTACGGTGGGTGAACAAATTACTGTTGAGCAATTGACAGAATTGAGCATAGTTATGAGAATATCTATGTATGATCATGTATATAGGCCTCACGTCCGAGACAAGTAGACCGACTCCTGCCTGCATCTACTACTATTACTCCACACATCGACCACTATCCAGCATGCATCTAGAGTATTAAGTTCAAGAGAACAGAGTAATGCTTTAAGCAAGATGACATGATGTAGAGGGATAAACTCATGCAATATGAAATAAACCCCATCTTGTTATCCTCAATGAAAACAATACAATACGTGCCTTGCTACCCCTACTGTCACTGGGAAAGGACACCGCAAGATTGAACCCAAAGATAAGCACTTCTCCCATTGCAAGAAAGATCGATCTAGTAGGCAAAACCAAACTGATAATTCAAAGAGACTTGCAAAGATAACCAATCATGCATAAAAGAATTCAGAGAAGATTCAAATATTGTTCATAGATAAACTTGATCATAAACCCACAATTCATCGATCTCAACAAACACACCGCAAAAGAAGATTACATTGAATAGATCTCCACCAGAGAGGGGGAGAACTTTGTATCGATATCCAAAAAGAGAGAAGAAACCATCTAGCTAATAACTATGGACCCGAAGGTATGAAGTAAACTACTCACACTTCATACTCTAGATGTTGATGTAGAAGCCCTCCATGATCGATACCACCTCCGGCGGAGCTCCGGAAAAGTCCCCAAGATGGGATCTCATGGATACAGAAAGTTACAGCGGTGGAATTAGGGTTTTGGCTCCGTATCTGGTAGTTTGGGGGTACATAGGTATATATAGGAGGAAGAAGTGCGTCGATGGAGCAACATGACCCCACGAGGGTGGAGGGCGCGCCGGGGGGGGGGGGGGGTAGGCGCGCCCCCCTACCTGGTGCCTTCCTGGTTGATGTCTTGACGTAGGGTCCAAGTCTCTGGATCACGTTTGTTCCGAAAATCACGTTCCCGAAGGTTTCATTCCGTTTGATATTCTTTTTCTATGAAACTCTAAAATAGGCAAAAAACAGCAATTCTGGACTGGGCCTCCGGTTAATAGGTTAGTCCCAAAAATAATATAAAAGTGTATAATAAAGCCCAATAATGTCCAAAACAGGATATAATATAGCATGGAACAATCAAAAATTATAGATACGTTGGAGACGTATCAACAGCTAACCCTGAAATAATCCAGAGACATTAAATGACATTGCTTAAATTTATCGGTGGCATTAGACTGAGTGTGGCATTAGTTAAATGTGGCAGCACTTTAGCAGTAGCATTGGTTGACTTTACTGCTAGCGTTATACTAACAGCAAAAAAGTGGGAATAAGAGCATGGGAGACCCATTCGGACAATGGCCGCACCAGTACGATGTACCTCCACGGAGGCATAGAGTGATGAGGGAGGTATGGTTGCCCAGAGCAACAAATATGCAGGCAGCATATGTGGATTACGTCCCATTTTTATTCTCTTTAGCCACCTTTTTCCTATTTGAGAACAACAAACCGATCGACCTGGTCATTCTCTATTGCGTTGTCATGCCTTTCTACCCTTCTTCAACCAAGAGACACGAGACTCGTTCCTTAGCTACTGATTTTCCCCTTTTCAACCGAGATGCGGGTTAGATGCCTACTCACTTGGACAGTATAGTCTCCCTTCATTTCCTTATTCAACCCAGACATGGATTAGTCTGCATGAAGTAGGGTTTCCTTTAATAGTGCAAATTAAGGTTTTTGTCTGCGTGACCAGCAGAGCAGAGGATAGGAAATTGGGAAGATGGTGGAGTGGAAAAAGATTCACATGCAGCGACGTGGCATATGGGGCAATAAAACAAGGGTATGGTTCGAAAAGAGGTAGCATACCCGAGGTTCAGCGAGAAGTGGCTTCGCTCGTGGTCGTCGTCCTCCGCACGCACTACGGCATCGAGCTTGGGGACGGAGGCCATCCCGCGTGGGCGCTAGGTCTGAGAGGACGACCTTGTCGTTAGTGCGTGACCTCGCTTGCCGATGATGAGTGCGTCAATGCTGCACATCCTTTTCTTCCCTGGCGGATCTGTGACCACCGGTGAGGAGGGAGAGAGAGGTCGTCTTTTTTAGATCTGGAGAGAGGGTGATAGTGTGAGAAGCAAGTGGGCAGCCCTTAGCAAGAAAGCTCTGAAGCTCCAGCCTATATATCTTTTTTATACTACTAGTACTAGAGGTGGAGTAGTGGTAGAGTAGTTTATATTTTCTCTGCAAATAGTACCAGTTAGTCGTGCTTCAAAACTGAATGGCACGCCATTAAAAAATAAAATTCGATAACTAATGCGGCACCTCGGGCCAACGCGGCCAGATCGCATTTTGCATGATAAATTACACACCATGTTTCGTTGACATGTGGTCTCGTTCCAACATGTCAGTGAGACGATGGCGAGTCCTTTTGTACAAATTCGAAAATGACGTGTAGGCCGGGGCGCCTCTTCGTGTACTGTGGCAAACTGGCAACCGTCCACCGACTCTTTGCCTTTCCCTCTCGATTTGGAACTGTTGTCGCACGCTCTTCCTCCCTCCTCCATTTTCCTTCACCCTTCCTTCTGCCATTGTTCGATCGTCTTCTCCATGGAGGGAACAAGCTGGAAACGACCCCGTTATTCTTGCCCGATCTGAAAGATGACGTGGTGGGGGAACTCATTGATCGGTGCGACGTCATCACCTCGGCTAGCATGTTCGGTTCGTTCAAGCCCATTCTCGACTCAACTAATAACATCATTACAAGGAACCCACGGGTCTAGGAGTGGTTTGATCTCCCCTATCTTCTTGGCTATAAGCTTGTTCGCATCGGCGCAGATGACGGAGGCCTCGCCTTGTGCAAGTTGGTGCCGCTTGATAACGATACGTGTGATGTCAAGATGCCATCGCTTCAGGGTAAGGCCTAGGCTGGCGCAAATGGAGATTGGGTTGTTTATATTGGGTACAATTGCGAGTGGGAACTTGTGAATATGTACACTCATTAGCGGATTCCACTTCCAAAAATCTCCGAGTGCCCTGAGGTTGAGCACACAGATGATCTACATACGTTCAAATACGATCATGGTGACTATTGTCTACGGAAGATAGCAATATGTCGAGTTCCCAACCACTCTTGGAATTACAAGAACTATCAAGTTGTTGCTATCTTCGACAAGCTTGTTGCCATCCTTCATGGTTCGACTGGATGGATGTTGCTCAACAATCAGTTTCTATACACGGATGTGTACTATGATGCAATTCAATACGAGGATCTTGTGTTTACTGCCACCACTCGTGGCACTGTTTTCGCATGGGATCCTCATAGTTTTGGTATGTTTGTCTTCCACCATAACTATAATTGTTTCATACACATGCATGCGAGTTAGCAAGTTTCCCTTCTCTACTAATTAACCTTCTTCTTGCGTTTCCAAGGTCATGTGAACATTCCACCACCTATACTTGCAAATTTTCATAACCAAGGGGGAGATGATGATGATGATGATCATGAGCATGAGGACGAGCAGCACTTATATACTCAGTGGCGCCTAGCAACTAATTCCGATGGATCACCTCTTCTTGTTTGTATACAGTGCACTGTGATTATTACTACTGAGGTAGAAGGTGTTCTCTCCCATGGTCGCCCTCTTCGGACCTATTCCAACACCCATTGCAGGGTATTCGGGATGGATACTAGTGTGCTAGCGCCAATACCTTCTCCCTGGTACAGTATTGATAGTCTTGGAGAAAACTCACTCTTTCTTGGACAAAACTATCCAATGATGGTGAAAGGCGATCCAGCTGCTGTTGACACAACGTTACTACCATTTATGAGAAGCAACTGTATCTATACCTCAGACATTGCGGTGGTTCCCTACCCTAGTCCTGATATATGCCGCTTCAGCCTAGATGATCAGCCCTGCCTTGCTCTCAATATTGACAATAGTTGGCCCTTCCCAAAGCACCTATGGTTCAAAGCAAGCGTTTCCAACGCCGAGGATTGGTTGAGTTGAAGTTCATTTCATTGCTTGTTATTTGTTGTGTGATGAAAACTTCGGTATTTACTAGAATGTTTTTTTGGAAATAATCTATAATCCAACATGTATCCTCGTTGTCGTTGTGTGTTGATGACTTGTTGTATGTAATGAATGGTACATTTGCAAATGCATGTCATAGACTCAATTTATGAATGGTTTTCGAGTCACTTCTTGGAGTGCGAGTACCGTAGTAGTATAGCCAGCATCCGGTTAGTATATGAAGTTGCCACATAACATAGAGCCAACCTAATATTGGAGTATGCTAGCCCTCCACCGGCGTGCCGCTTCAAATGGCGGAGGAAGTGAGAGGTCGCGTCACCTTGTGTCCAGATCTGAGATGCCACGTGTACGAGATGAATGACTCCAAGTTCAACCACCGTAATGCTAGGTGCGAGCCGAGGAACACTGTTGGAGAGACCCCCTCATAATTTTCCTACATTATTGGTCGTTTGATTCATAGGATAGAATGCTATAGGATTTTTTCCCTATGTAATCATGTTTTAATTGGCAATCTAGCATCCACTCCAACTTTTGTTTCACTTCCTTTGTTCCTGCGAAGAGAGTACTTGCTCTAAATGATGGTCGTTGCAAGAGCCGCCTATATTAATTAACCATGCTCTAAAAAGGTGGACCAGCTTTGGCTATAGTAGTACTGTACTAGGTTAGTAGGTGACCTTGCGCTTGGCTCTTCTCCTCTTCCGGAAGTCGAACAATAATGATGGTAATATAGTAGTACTTCTGGCAATCTGACACCAAATGAACTGCTGCACCTCCATCGCTTGTAAGCAAAAGTTTCTCCTCGTGCTGCGAGCCACCGCGCACGCGTTGGCGAGGGAGAAGGCATAGTAAGCAAGCTTCTCGTCGTTCTGCGAGTTGACGGGACACATCAAAGTTATTTATTAGTACTCTCTTCAAAAAGGGCCGACCATGTCCATGGCTACTATCGGGGATATACCTCGCGGCGTAAACCGGTCGGAAGTATAACCTGGCCGGACTAGGCGTTTCATTGGTAAACCGCCAGAGGATTGGCGGTTTACATGTCTGGCGGTTCACTGGTATGACGATTCACGTGCCTGAAAGACTCATTGGTGAACCGGCACGTCTTCCAGATGGATGACAAGGCCCAAGGCCCAGCAGGCCGGTTTAGGTTAATGGTGGGCCGGTTTAAGAGGAAAGGCATGAGGAACATTTATCTTACAAGGAGTTAAGACCTGGACTTGTATCCGGTTTGTATTAAGATAGACTAGTCCTAATCCTAATAGGACTCCACATGTAACCCGCCCCTTCAACATATATAAGGAGAGGCAGGGCTCCCCAAAAGGGGACAAGACTCACAAGTTCCACGGGTTGGACAAGTTAGGTTTAGATAATAGCTCTCGAGATAGAGCACTCTTGTAACCGTGATCATCATCATCAATATCAATGAAGCAGGATGTAGGCTTTTACCTCCACCGTGAGGGGCCGAACCTGGGTAAAACATCGCGTCTCTCGTCCCGCTCAACCCCTCTCAAGCTACCACATAGATGTGTTGGCCTCGTGACTAAGTCCTGACACTAAGGACATCTGCCGTGACAATTCCACGACAGTTGGCGCCCACTATGGGGCGTGCGCACGATGGTGTTGAGTTCTTGGAGGGATCTTTTCTAAGGGTTTCGAGAAGTTCGCCAAATTTTTCTGATAAAGAGGAGCTGGTGTGAAAGGATCTACATCAGAAGCTAGGGTTTCGTCGTAAGCGCCGCCACACACATTTGTGACGATCCATCCAAGGACGAATCGATATCTGTTACGGCCGAGACCGTCGTTTTCTGCTACTCCGAGCGCGTCAAATCTCAAGGAGGCACGAGACGCGAGTTTGTTCTTCGACGAGATCAAGACCAATTATTCCCGGCCATGTACGTCTACCTGGAAATCCGCTTGCAGTCAATTCTGAGGTTGGAGGGCCGGCGAGTGTCCACTATGGCGTTAAAAAAAAGGAAAAAAAGGGAAGACCACGATCTGGAAAAGGACGTGGACAGGGGCACGGTTTTGGCCCTATCCAGAGTCACCCACGCCTCTCCCTCGTACGGCAGATCAGCCGCAAGCCGGCCTCGCCGATTGTCGCCGTCCGCCTTCGAGACCTCCGTTCTCTGCCCACCTCAGCATTAGCGGGGCTGAAGCGCCGCCCGGCGCGGACCCGCCTGTATTGCCGCCTCTGCTAAGGCCCGTGGCCTCGCCTCGTTCTCCGCCCACAATGGCCCTGCCTGTGTTCCGCCGCGGCCGGCTCCGCGTTGATGTTGCTCCGGGCCAGGCTCCGCCTTGCGCGCCCTGCACTGCATCGCACTTCATCGCGTCCGCGTCGTTTCAGCCGGCTTGGCGCGTTTCGCTCCGCTTGCTGGCCTCCCCGTCGCCACCGGGTCGTCGCGTGTCTCAGCACTGCCTGCTGGCTCGTGCGCACGCCCACTTCGCTAGCGCCGCCGCCGGAGAACCGCCTTCTAGCGCCCCCTGCTGCGGCCACAAGTCGCCGCAACCGCCGTGGCACCGCCTGGCTGCTTCCACCACCATGGCTCGCTGGATCCACCCGCGCCTTCTTTCATGACGGGTATTGTCAGAATCGTCAGATGACATGCATTGAGCGGCTGTGATTCTGAAGACGATGAGTATGGTACCACCAAGCAGTGGTTTTCCATGATATGGTGTTTGATATGAGGACAAGGAGCGGTCAATGATTATAGCTGCTGCTACTGTTTCCTCCATGTGAAGACTTGAGCCAATGTAAAATACTAAAGCCAGTACCAGTTAAAGAACGGTGCAAGTATGCATATAATGTGCACGGTAAGGCGTTTGCACCCAAAACAGAGATTAAAAGAAAAGGGGTTCTATTGACTTGCCGAACAAAAAACAATCAGGTGCTATTTTTCTAAACTCTTACTGTACTTGGTATAATTAAATATCATCCAAAGCTTTTTTCACGGTATGATATTGTGTACACAGATCAACTAGCTCATGGCCGAAGTATGATCCGGTCCTCATGCACTGTCATTGGAGGTCGAGTCGACATCCGCGCTATGTCAAATTGCTCAGTGGATGTGCGCAAACCACGGCCCCTGCGGTCCAATCTAGATCAATACGATGCGGCTGACTCGACCGTCCGCGCAATTTACCGTGCCTGAGGTTGACTCGTCCGTCCGTGCGGCTTATCGCGCCTACAACTGTCTCGCCCGTCCGCGCCGATTTACAACACCACGAGCAACTCACCCGGCAATTATTTATGACAAAAAGTGATGTTGTACCGTGGAGATGGAGGCACGCCAACATCTTGTGGCACAGGTGGTCGTCGTTACTCAACGGACTCCCGCACCGGCTTACAACGTCGTGGCCGCCTCTCGCGACCGCGCCGGCTTACAACGTCGTGGCTGTCTCTCGCGACCACGCCGACTTACAACAAGGAGGACAACTTGCCCGTCCGCACCGGCTTACAACGCCACGGCCGGTTCATCTGTCTGTGCCGCCTCAGATATTGCGGTTGTCTTTACCGTCCGCCTCTCGCGGCCTGGTCTACATCAACACACCGGGCCGCACATGTCCGCATAAGCTGTTTACTGGGTATGAGCAAGTCACAGCTTGGGTAGCCCGGTTTTTCTTTCAAATTGGAGGCAAATTATCGTAAACCGCTGTTTGCACTGGATGGCTCAATGGGCAGGCGCACAAGTCGCCGCCACTACAGTTTTGGTTAAACTTCAAATTACCAGTTGGAAGGAACCATTGGCCGAGTTGCTGACACGGCTCGTATGGGATCATTTATAACCTGCCGCAGTCACCTCAACTTTCTGTGGATTCACATCGCATTATCAACATCAATGATATACACCTTCTGCTATGGTCAAACACGGAGAATCTCAAGCCAACTCCTCGAGTCACCTTGAGACTCGGGGGCTACAATGATATGATTCAGCTATATGCCGGTTTTTCAGTGAAGTAAAGAACGCCAGGACATTGGAGAGAAAGATAACTCGGTCCCGGAGGCTACTGTTATATTGATGAAAATTTAAAGGCCGTCAGAAATATTCCGTCTCACAATGATGCTTCCGTTTACAATCCGGTTAAAGAGGAAACTATCTCTTGCAAATCTCTGAAGCTCTCAAAACTGGTTTAAAAATTTCCGGTTCAAAAAGGAATTAACTTCTCGCTAGTTCGAGTTTAAAGGCCGTCAGAAAATTTCCGGTTAAAAATAAAAGATTCCGGTTTAAAATCCGGTTCAAGGGAAAGATATCTCCCACAAAGCTTTGAAGCTCTCAATATCCGGTTCAAGATCCTAGTTCAAGAAGAATTTATCTCTTGCAAAAAGTTAAAAATTGCCGAAGAGGACCTGCTACCATGATGCGCGGTTCAAACATGGGTATCCCGCCTTACTGGCCTGACATATTATTGATCACTTGGGGGCTTCTGCTTCATAAAGCGGGGTCTCTGTTCTATTACATCATGTGTGGTAACGTGGAGTTGTTCTGTCTTAAAGCGGCCTCCGGTTTACCCCTTGAAAATTTTATAAACATCACTTGGGGGCTTGGTCGTGTCCGAACCAATGCAACACCTTTTGATAGGCGAAAGCCACCAGATCACTTGGGGACATGGTCAAGTCTGAACCAGTCACGCCTCTTGATCAGCCTAAGGCCATAGAATCACTTGGGGGCTTGGTCGAACCTGAACCATTGCCACGCCTCTTGATCGGCATAATGCCACAGTTTCATTTGGGGACCTGGCTGACTTGAACCATAGCTACACCATTGGGGAGCTTGGTCGTGTCTGACCATGGTAACACCATCTGATCGGCTCAATAAGCCTCTTTTTGCAAATGGTTTTATCATTGCCTTTGCTTCAATATTTTCCTTGATAACTGTTTCTTTTATTTTTGTTGTGTTTTTAAACTGACAACTCTTAAACCGATTCGACTGTCAAATTACAAATTGACGAAACACGATCAAATCTTAATCCGGAGGCTATCTGCCCGGTTTGATTTTCTGTTACCATCCTATTATGGAGTAAACCGGTGTTTATCAACCCGGCTCGGCTTTCAACTACAAGTTGTCAGTACACGATCAATTTATAATCCGGAGACTATCAGCCCGGTCTGGTTTGACTACGAGTCGCCAGTATTATATATGGTTAATCCAGTGTTTATCACAACCCGGTACGGTTTATCATAAACCGGCACAATATGGAAGGAGTTATCAGTACTCAAAATTTGGGTTATTACCTCTATTACAAAAGTTGGTAAACCGATGATGTGATTCAATGTCACAGGTATGATATGTTTCATATTTGATTATTCTCAAGTGCAGCCTTGGTTATAAACCTGGGTTATATGTTGGGCCTTATGACCCGTCCGGCGATAAACCGCCAGGACACTTTAAACTTGTTGTATGCAGAAACAGGTTGAATAAAGCATGATTATAAGTCACTGGTGTTTATTAAACCGGCCTGGCTTTGGACTATATGTCACCAGCATGATGATAAATTATCCGGTGTTTATTAAACCGGCCTGGCTTTGGACTATATGTCGCCAGCATGATGATAAATTATCTGGTGTTTATTAAACCGGCCTGGTTTTGGACTATATGTCGCCAGTATGATGATAAATTATCCGGTGTTTATTAAACCGTCCTGGCTTTAAGACGATAAGTCGCCAGTTTATGATGAGAAATTGTCCAGTGTTTATTAAACCGGCCTGGCTTTTGACTATAAGTCACCCTTATCTTTTTGGATTGCTTCATTGGAATCATGCGTGTATAAATCATTGGGTTATATTATTCAAATAGCCAAACTTGGCTGAATTTTCATTATGATATTGAATGAATAAGGTTTCCATACCTGATTATATTATCTTGAATAGCCAACATGGCTGGATTTTTATTATAGTTATTAATAACCGGTATTATTGAGGTTTTCAAAAGTCGCTTTAGCGCAATGGCTATTATTTTATCAGAGGATATGATTTATTCTACAATTGAAGGAATAGTCCCGAGTCGCTGCAGGCTTACAACCCGGCACTTGGGGGCTACATTATTCAAATTGAGGTTATATGCAAGTCTCATGTCGCTGCAAGCATGCACCATAACACTTGGGGGCTAATGCAAAGTCATTTTTATTGGCATTATTAAAGACCTGACTCGTCATATCATGATGAGACGGCCCTTGGGGGCTACCAATTGCTCCTGTCAAACATTCAAGGTATACAAAGCTCTTAACCTTGTGGACGTGGGTTCAAGCCCTACAATGGAAGCTACATTATAAGATGTTATTTTCATTGAAGTATATATCAAGTCCCGATTCAGTCTTATCTTACTAAGCCGGCCCTTGGGGGCTACACATCAATGCTAAAATCTACATGCTTATATTTACAAAGTCCCTGCTCATTATTGCATAATGACCCGGCCCTTGGGGGTTACACTGATTGAAGTTTTTATAAGCAATTACAAGTCCCGGGTTGCTGCAAGCATGACAACCCAGTACTTGGGGGCTACATATATGGAGTATTCAGTTTATATGATTGAGATGAACAAACCGGATTTCTTCAAGGTTGAAACACTTATTGGAGCAAGTCTTAAGTACAGGTAGTATGCATATAAAGAAGGAACATCTTCATTTTATCAGTTTTGAGAAAATCAGGAAGATCAATTACATGACCCGGTGTCGACAAAAATTATGAACCGGTGCCATCAATATTTATAAACCGGCCATTTTGGTAAATACTAAACCGGCAAGTTTTACATCTTCAAACCGGCTGAATATCAGATAAGTATGTCAAGACCCATATTTCTTAAACCAGCGCTTTGGGAGCTGAGTCAAAGGAGTTATTCTTCACAATATTTCTCTGTGGCAAACCAATGTCGGCAAATTGATTATGAAGCTGGTCTGTTGACCCGGACTTCCCAGGAGGAGGAAATAACAAGGACTTAAGGGTGATCAGGTACCGGTTTACAAGAATTCTTAACCCGGAGCATAACCTGTCAAATTTGTTCTTGTGTTTATTTTGCAACATAAGTTTACCATGGATAAATCCAAGCTAAACTTGGGGGCTAATGTCGGGGATATACCTCACGGCGTAAACCGGCCGGAAGTATAACCCGGCCGGCTAGGCGTTTCATTGGTAAACCACCAGAGGATTGGCGGTTTACATGTCTGGCGCTTCACTGGTATGACGATTCACGTGCCTGAAAGACTCATTGGTGAACCGGCGCGTGTTCCAGATGGATGACAAGGCCCAAGGCCCAGCAGGCCGGTTTAGGTTAATGGTGGGCCGGTTTAAGAGGAAAGGCATGAGGAACATTTATCTTACAAGGAGTTAAGACCTGGACTTGTATCCGGTTTGTATTAAGATAGACTAGTCCTAATCCTAATAGACTCCACATGTAACCCGCCCCTTCAACATATATAAGGAGGGGCAGGGCTCCCCAAAAGGGGACAAGACTCACAAGTTCCACGGGTTGGACAAGTTAGGTTTAGACAATAGCTCTCGAGATAGAGCACTCTTGTAACCGTGATCATCATCATCAATATCAATGAAGCAGGATGTAGGCTTTTACCTCCACCGTGAGGGGCCGAACCTGGGTAAAACATCGCGTCTCTCGTCCCGCTCAACCCCTCTCAAGCTACCACATAGATGCGTTGGCCTCGCGACTAAGTCCTGACACTAAGGACATCTACTGTGACAATTCCACGACATCTACCATCCCGTGCTCTGTCATTGAGTACGTGCACTATTGACGTGCCATCGAGGAGAAAAAATATTGTGTAGTAGTACTAGGTGCCATCGAAGTGCACGACTCACTTACGCATTGCATATCTCCATTTTCTTGCATGACACGCCACCTTGATGCTAGATGTCCCGCGTGTCATGGAGGCATATAGTATGATTTTGTAAAATGGAGGCATATAGATGTCCTGTGTGTCGGCAAAAGGATGAACAAAGCTCATGTCCTAGACGAAAGAGTGGAAGAACATAGAGATTCCCGACGACCGAGAAGGAGCAACAAACCTCGGGGTGGAGCGTCTGTACTCATAATATTTTATATTATTCAGCGATATAAAATCAACCAAATCTCTCCACATTCCTATACCATTCTATAGTATGAGAATAACTTTGAACGTAAGCCATTGATTCACTCTATCCACTGGTCATAGTTGGAAAATCCAAACAAAACCAAGCATTGGATCAACTCTTTTTTCGAGATCAACTCTTTTAGCACTTAGATTCTTGCCGCCTGCCCACCTAGCCCACCTATATATCCACTCATGTGTGATGAACACAGGAGCTATCCACTCATATTGTATGTTAAAAAAATAAAGGTCGATAACTAATGCGGCACCTCGGGCCAATCGGCCAGATTGCATTTTGCATGAGAAATTACACACCATGTTTCCTTGACATGTGGTCCTGTTCCAACATGTCAGTGAGACGATGGCGAGTCCTTTTGTACAATTTCCGAAAGGACGTGTAGGCCGGGGCGCCTCTTCGTGTACCGTGGCAAACTGGCAACCGTCCACCGACTCTTCGCCTTTCCCTCTCGATTTGGAACAGTTGTCCCACGCTCTTCCTCCCTCCTCCATTTGACTTCACCCTTCCTTCTGCTATTGTTCGATCATCTTCTCCATGGAGGGAACAAGACAGAAACGACCCCGTTATTCTTGCCCCAATCTGAAAGATGACATGGTGGGGGAACTCATTGATCAGTGCGATGTCATCACCTCAGCTAGCATGGCAGGTTCGTTCAAGCCCATTCTCGACTCAACTAATAACATCATTACAAGGAACCCAAGGGTCCAGGAGCAGTTTGATCTCCCCTATCTTCTTTGCTATAAGCCTGTTCGCATGGGCACGGACGACGGAGGCCTCGCCTTGTGCAAGTTGATGCCGCTTGATAACGATATGTGTGATGTCAAGATGCTATCGCTTCAGGGTAAGGCATGGGCTGGCGCAAATGGAGATTGGGTTTTTTATATTGGGTACAATTGCGAGTGGGAACTTGCGAATGTGTACACTCATCAGCGGATTCCACTTCCAAAAATCTCCGAGTGCCCTGAGGTTGAGCACACAGATGATCTACGTATGTTCAAATACGATCATGGTGACTGTCGTCTACGGAAGATAGCAATTTGTCGAGTTCCCAACCACTCTTGGAATTACAAGAACTATCAAGTTGTTGCTATCTTCGACAAGCTTGTTACCTTCCTTACTGATTCCACGGTTCGTCCATGGATATTGCTCAAAAATCAGTTTTTGTACATGGATGAGTACCGTGATGCAATTGAATACGAGGATCTTGTGTTTGCTACCACCACTCGTGGCACTATTTTTGCATGGGATCCTCATAGTTTTTGTACATTTGTCTTCCACCGTAATTATAATTGTTTTATCCACATGCATGCGAGTTAGCAAGTTTACCTTCTCTACTAAATAACCTTCTTCTTGTGTTTCCAAGGTCCAGTGAACATTCCACCACCTATACTTGCAAATTTTTATAACCAAGGGGGAGATGACGATGGTGATGATCACGAGCATGAGGACGACCAGGGCCCGTATGCTCTCTAGCGGCTGGCAACTAATTCCGATGGATCACCCCTTATTGTATGTATACAACCCACTGCTGATGTTACTACTGAGGGAGCAGGTGTTGTCTCCCATGGTCGCACTCTCCGGACCTATTCCAATGCCTGTTTCATGGTATTCGGGATGGATACTAGTGTTCTAGAGCCAACACCTTCTCCCTAGTACAGTATTGATAGTCTTGGAGAAAACTTGCTCTTCCTTGGACAAAACTATCCAACGATGATGAAAGGCGATCCAGCTGCTGTTGACACAACGTTACTACCATTTATGAGAAGCAACGGTATCTATAAATCGGACATTGCGGTGGTTCCCTACCCTAGTCCTAATATAGTAGGCCGCTTCAGCCTGGATGATCAGTCGTGCCTTGGTATCGAGATTGACAGTAGCTAGCTCTTCCCAGAGAATCGCTTGTGGTTCAAAGCAAGCGTTTCCAACGCCGAGGATTGGTTGAGTTGAAGTTCATTTCATTGCGTGTTATTTGTTGTGTGATGAAAACTTTAGTATTTATAATGTATCCTCATTGTCGTTGTGGGTTGATGACCTATTGTATGTAATAAAATGATATGCCTGCGATAAACTTACTAAATTTATGAATGGCTTTCGAGTCGCTTCTCTGAGTGGGTGCTGCGACGAGGCAAAAAAATATTTTCCGAATACATAATTGTACGTGCATTGCAATAGGTTATCGGATGAGGCCAATCAACAATAGTACACTATTTGTACTAGCTTCACATGCTGCACTATCTCTACGTCTACATACGTAATACAACAAGTTTTAAACTTGAAACCAGCCACCCATCCTCACAAAGAACACTTTTTAACCTAGCACAGACTCCAGGAAATTTGGCCACAGTGTGAGGTGGGCCATATGTTAATGTGTTCGTTGTACGTAACCAGCACCTCGAATCCTCGATACTACTACTATTATAAGTACAGTAGTAGGAGTAGTAGGGTGGCATGGGCCAGAACAAGCATTCACGTCTAGGAGTACGACACACACCACCAGCACGACTTCCATCTGACAACATATTTCTTGGAGTTCGTGCTACTGCAATCTCTTCAACCTTGTCGTTTCTCTAACTCAGCCATCGCGAGGCGGGCGAGGTGGGGGTTTGCCGATAGTCGGTTTCCTCAACTGCGGTCCCACTTGTAAGGCCAACTCCAACGCACGACCCCAAAAGGACCTCCATTTTGCCCGGATTCTGTCTGTTTGAGTAGGGCAATGGGGTTGTGTCCGGGCCATTTCTCGGATGCGGTGGCCGTGCACCGAACGCGCGGACGCATCTTGGCCGCGTACATTTTTCTTTGCAAACACATATCTTTTTTTCATCATTGATTTTTTTTGGTGCATGGAAATACATCACCAAAATTTTGACTAGAAAAGCAAGAACAAATAAAACAAGAACCACAAGAATAAATTTTAGAAGATATCCAACTTCCATAACTGCTCCTGTAAATTGGATTAGTGCCTTCTCGATGCATTCATTGTTGATCTGCGGAGGCTCGATCTTGCGTACTTCTTTCTTCTTCGAGTGTAAAGAAGTAGACGTGTCTAGCCTCTATTCTATCAACAAGTGCACTAGTCTCATCTCTATCCTCTATGCTAGCTAAAAGTGCTAGAACATCTACTAAATTGCGCTCTATAAATATATTGTTGTACTCTTCTTCCCAATACCAAAACTTGCATCCATTCTACACAATAAAATTTTAAGTTAGCATAACTAGTCTAATCTGAGAGCACAACCAAAGATTTGGTCGAGTTCTTCCTCCTTTTGCCGACACGTGGGACATCCAGCATCCAGGTCGTGTCATGCAAGACAATAAAGTGGTAGTTGAAGCCATGTGATGTGCATCTTGGGTTAAACTGTAAATAGAATCTTACTACTCTTGAGTAACTCCAAAAGCGGCCACCGAAGATCTTTATTGGATTTGTTTTTCATCACCAACACGTCGAGGTGAAAGATGTGCAGGTTCAGTGGGTCCTCTTGCGTTTGCACTGACATGTGGGACCGCATATGAGCAAACAGACGATGGGCTCTGCGCGTCTGCTGGCTGGCTGAGAAGAGAGATAGAGGAGGGCTGAGCACGGACTCCGGGAAATTTGTTCTCCATAACCAGCACCTCGATATAGTGGGGTGGCATGGGCCATAACTAGCATTCATGTCTAGCGGTACGGCACACGCCACCCACACGAGTCCCATCCGACACTAATTTTCTTGGAGTCCGTGCTACAGCCATCTCTTCTCCCTCCTGTTTTCTCAGCCATCATGCGGTGGGCGGGGTGGAGGTTTGCCGATAGTCGGTTTGCTCAACTGCGGTCCCACTTGTAAGTGAAAATGCAACACAGCACGCATTCCCCCTTAAGCGGCATGCCGGACCAACCGCGTGGGGGTGCGACGCGAACACGGCAGGCTTTTCCTTTTGAACTTGTAACTTGTAAAATTTGGTTCTGCTCCATTGTGCCACCGATAGATAGAAATAGTGATTTTCCCTAGACTAATGAGAAGTTTGGTTCTGCCGCGGTTCATGCATGTAGTACGTATGAAAATTATGAAGTTGATGCGAAAGGTAAGATAATTACTAGTAGTACCATATACTACTACATGGATTTGACGGAAAGATAAAGATACATACAGATCCATCAACGACATCCTCACGCGCTAGTGCACCGGGTCACCAACCGACTTGTGAGGAGCAACGACATTGGCGGCAAGCTCAACGTGCTTATGAACAATGCCGTCCAAGGTTGCCCTGCGGTCCAAGAAGGCCAGCGTCCTATCGTCCTCCTCTTGCATGTAGTAGTCCTTGTGGACAGTTTGTGCGTAGACGTGGGTGATTATGTCAATGGTGTCTTGCTGCACCAGGCACTGCGCGGCGAGCACGACCTCGAGGTGGACATTCTCCGGCGCGACGGCGGGCAGTCACAGGGCCACCAGTGCGTCGAAGAGGTTGTCACCATAGAGGCCGTTGAGGGTGGTAGGCATCACAGAGCCTAGGCATGTGGGCTGGAGGCGTACGTAAAGGTCGTCCGCGAGCTTCTTGACAATGGTGAACCTGTCGAGGAAGCCGACGAGGACCTCATCGAACAAGGAGACGAAGTTGTCGTCCAAGCGGCCCCTCACCCTGGCGGGCTCAAGCACTACCTGGAGACGTTCCTCGGTGCCGGGCCGCAGGCCGGCGGTGTGGACCATCTGGCACAGCCGGCTGATGGTCGCGATCATCGCCTCCATGGGTCTAGCTTCTAGTCAACTGATCTTGCGATTGGAGTGATGACTCTTGCCCTTGGGTGCGTGGGTGCGTAGCTGCGTAGGATTTCGTACATTGGACTGGCGGGAGCCTTTATATGAGAAGTGCAGACTGCGTTGAATTCATGTGCGTGTTGTCCATCTACTCCTCGCCCCTCTACTCCACCTGCCTTTGGCTGTATGACAGGTTGGCCATCCACCCGTTGGGCCCACATGTCATACACCCAAAGGCAGGTGCAGTAAGTCAATGAAGCTGCGTCCCGCTCCGTGCCGGTGCAGTATAGTCAGCTCACCGAACCTCTAGTTGGGGCCAAACGAGAGAACTTTGATGTTTACTGGTTTATTGGTCCCCCTTGCATTTTGCGCCAAGTTTTGATCTTTGATTTAACCAATAAAATGTTAATGCCTGTAACCAAAAATGTTGTGTAAGTCACCTTACGAAAACCAAATAATCCCACAACACTTAGGCACGGTACATTAACTCCCTCCTCGTTTCTTATTTCATGACATATCAACCAATGAGAGATGTGGGCCGTGCATGCTTTCAATGACTTAAGACTACCAAACATCACATGCGGTGGTTAGTTCATTGCATGTAATCCTATTAAGTAGCAAAAAGACATTAAGTTATCTCGCCGATAGGAATAAAACAATACACCATGTATTTATTTACAGAGGGAGTAGTACATTTTTTGTGACATGCATTACTATATATTGCTAGTCAAATACTAAATCCAGATGGACCTGGTAGTACTACTAAATCCAGACGGTGGTGCTAGTACTAGTAGTAGTACTACCAATGTACTAGCACTGTACTACCCGTTGGTCAAATTATTACGTGCTGCTCTCACAGTGAAGTGACAAGACCCTACGCCGGAGATGACACCTGAGTATAGGCGTCGTGTTCGACATACCATAGTTAGCCTCACCATCTGCAGTCACTATCATCATGGTTGTAGACCTAGTCTACTTACAACTAGCCGTGTTCGACATAATTTCCCGTGCATAGATGCCCGTGCATTGCACAGAACACCAAGATTGGGGGGTGGACGGCGCCGGCAGTGTCCATCGCGCCAGATTTTTCCATGGCCTTCTAGATGTGGTGGGGAGGAGATGAGGCTGATTGTGAGAGAAAAGGAGTTGTTTGTAAATAGGGAACAAGTGCAGGCATCTTTTTGCAAAACTGGAGAAGTTTGGTTTGTATGCGTCAGATCTAGATCCGATGGCTATTGGTGAAAGATGGCAGGCACAACATCATCACCAACTCAGGACATGTTTGATTTGCAGAATTTTGAAAACGCAGGAATAGGACATGGCAATATTACAAGTTTCAAACTGATATTACAAATGTTAGGAGTAATGCTGCAGCTACGAAGAGGGAATTACTAGGAAGTTTACGTAAGAACTTTCGTTACTTTAGGTGGATGCAGCATTATCGTACAAACTAAAATCCACCGCCCTGACAAGTCACTAATGGGAAAATAAGTTTTCGAGTCTCTGGCCACTTGATGTTTCAAAAACAGATTCAGCTTCTGCGGAGACTTTGTCATTTAGGCTTAGACGCTTGCGGTGATCAGCACGCCATTCATTGTTGCGCTAGAGAACGCCAAACCTCATTACCTTGAGCACACTTGCCTCCAGAACAAAGAACCTGGCCAATTTAATCTCTGATGTGTTGCCTCGGTAGTCGATCAAATCAGTTTCTGTAAGATGGAGATCAAGGCATTCGATGAGATTGTTATAGTGCAGCACATTTTTCACTTTCGGGTCTTTTTTTTTCTGCAAAAGAAGAGAACATATTAGAGCAGCTGGCTGTATAAGATTGTCGTGTCATCAATAGGTACCAATATCATTCGCTCATACGATCGGGTTGGCTGGCTAATGATATGTTTTCACTCTCTCTCTCCCTCTCTCTTTCTCTTTCCTCTCATTTACCTAGGAGTACGTGAAGAGCTTGGGCATTTGTGGCCGATGCCATATTTCGCAAAAGTATGCCACATAATACGCATCGATGTCAAATCAAAAGATTTTGGCACCACTCTCGTGATGTGGGAGAGTTGGCACCACTATGCACACTGACCCACATGTATAAGCAAATCAATCAAACCAACTACACCAGCCTCTCACTCTCCCAAACAAGTGTTTTTATTGCCTCAGTCCTCTCTCTCCCACGCAAGTGTTTTTCCATTGCGTGAGTTAATTTGGCACCGGAGCAAAGTAGGTGATCCAGATTGGGGCACCAGGTGAGCAATGGAGGGGCATCGATGCCAAATGCATCACAAGTTAATTTGGCACGTGTTTTGGCCTACATAGTGGAGGGCCGTTATAGCCCACTTTTGTACTACCTCTTATTTAGTATAATATTTTGACCATAGATTTACGTAAGAAAATGCCAATGCATGTCACTAAAAATTAAACCATTTGAAATTATGTTCAAATATGAATCCAACGATATAGTTCTTAGTGAGATGCATTAACATTTTGTCAGTTAAATCTATGGTCAAATTTTGATACTACAAAATAGGAAGAGTAAACCAGGACGGAGGTAGTACTTCCTCTTAGGGTAACCATAGAGTTATTGGAGTAGTCTAAGTTACTTTCCACTATGACTAGCCTAGGCTACTATAGTAGTACAACAAAAAACGATGCAGGTGATAACGTGAGAAAAACATACTAAAAATATTTCTTTTGGTGCAATGCGTAGATGTAGTTTTGAACACTACACTTGTCATCGTAATTTGGGAAAATTACGAAAAAAATTGATCTACGTTGTGATTACCGTTTACTAATGGGAAAGAAGTTTCACCTCGATGAGTAGCTTCTCCGTGCATGAAAAGCATGTAAGGAATCCAACAACTTGATCCAGATTGGGGCCGATAGATTTTATTGCCAAGATCTTAACTATGCGCATAGACTGGGTCAAGCTTGTGGGAATCATTTTCTGGATGACGGTCGTAAATACATCAATAAGAAATTTAAAAATGTGAATTTCAAGAAGACGGAGAATAATATGAGTGATGTACCTGAACGATTACAAATCCAATAAAGAGTTCGGAGAATTTGGCAGACGAGTGCACCAACGCTGTCAATTTCAGCGCGTCAATGACCCTAATTTTGTTGGACCTTCTAGATCCAATACAAGCAATCTCTCAAGGAAAGGCGCATTCTCAATGACCATAACGTGGAACTGCTGGAGTGATCTCTTCCCAATTGATGTCTTGTTGCGGGGCCAGCAAGACACATAAATCCATCGGAGATTCGTCGAGGCGATGTGGAGGCTAATGAACCCGTGGATCTGCTCAAGACGAAGGTACTCGAGTGCAGTACAACTGCGGAGCAGGTGCTCCATAGCCTTCTTCGAGATGACAACATCGAAGAGGTCAAGCTGCTTGAGTTGAGGGAGAAGAAGGGCGGGCGCGGCATTAATCTGGGGAAGATAGCAGGAGCTGAAGCTGGCGCGGCGCAGCGTTGGCGCGAGGCGGAGCGCGGACGGCGGCAGAGAGCGACATTGTCGAGCTTCAAAGCTGAGCTCCTCGAGCTGATCTAGGGCGGGGTATAAGAACCACTCGTCGAACTTGGGTTGGACCTTGCAGTTGGTACTGAACATGCGGATGTCAAGGCGTCTGGCTGGCCTAGGGTGCGATGAAAGGATCTTGGAGACTACGGCCATGCGTTTGCAATCCCCGTTGTAGAGGCAGCTGTCGACGGTGAGGTTGAGGGGGACGCGGCGCCAGAGGGGGCACCACCGCCGGGAGAGAAGGGCGGTCCGCATGGAAAATTTGGTGGGGAGGAGGCCGATGATGACAAGCAACATGTCGTCGGGGAGGCTGCTGATGAAGTCCAGGCTTGCCGGATGCGGTTTTGGCTTGAGCCACCTTCGCTTGTTGGCTGCCTCGCCGTCCATCTCAACCGGCGGAGACGCCAGTGTACATGTGTGCTAGTGTGTGTTGTGTGTTGAGCGTGCGCGAGTGCGTCCTTCTGTGCATGCCGCCGCGCAGTGGTGAATTGTGCGCGAGTGCGTCCTTCACGCGGAAGAAGTGTGTCCTCAATGCGCCCTCAATTTACTAGCGTGCGGGGTGCTACCCCGAGTGGTTTCAACTTTTTTTACTTCACCGCGTGTCAAATGGGCCTCTAGTTTACTTATTTTCACCCACTGCCACATGGGCCAGCACACAAAAGATACAGAACACGAGCTGAGAAGGCAGCATGTGGACTGGTTGACCGGTCAACTAAATAATATACGGAGCTATGCGCTGACACAGTGAGCATATAATCCGTCGGTATAGAGTGTTCGAGTGATAGGGGAGGCCCGTGAGAGATAGCAGAGAGAGAGAAAGAGCTACTCCCTCCGATCGATAATGTAGTTCCAACATTTTTTTAAAAGTCAAACTTTTGAAACTTTGACCAAGTTTATAAAGAAATTACTTATATCTACAATACCAAAGATAAATGATAGTATGAAGTAAGTACATGTTGTGATGAATCTAATGGTCGTTCCAGATGTAAATGTTTTCCTCCACATATACGTGGTCAAACTTTTCTGAGGTTTGACTTTTCAAAACATCCATATGCTTATGGATGTGAGAGAGTCCCTAACTAGAGAGAGAGAGAGTGAAATAGAAAGAGTGAGTGAAAAAAGTGTGTGTGCGTGTGTGAAAGAGACATGGGCAACACTCGATAAAAGTCGAGAAAAAATGTGTGTGTCTTATGCAAACATATCACACATGCATCTTCGACAATGGAAGCAAGGTGAGGAGATAGTGTGTGGTTGTTTGCAACCGAGAGAGCAAGACCCCTAGCAAGTGGCCAGGAGTGGTCTGACAAACAAGGGAGAGAGGTCGAGAGAGACATACGGAGAAAATGCAGACATTGGGAGGAGAGAGTGTATGTTTGTCATAGAGAGATCCCCTGGAGATCGTGATGGGACTACATGGGTGGGAGATCGAGTGACAAGGTGTGTGCGCGATAGAAGATACCCCGAGAGATATCGAGATAGACGTATGGATGGAAGGAGACAATACGTGTGTTCCTGATGGCTAGTTAGAGATAATCATATTTAGGGGGGAGTGCTTGCGCCTATGATGGTGTGAGGGATTATGGTACTTATTAGGGGGTGCATGTCACATAGAGAGAGAACAAGGGCGGAGAGTGTTGGATGGGTCTATATGTATAGCGTGAG
Source organism: Triticum aestivum (assembly GCF_018294505.1). Classification (NCBI taxonomy): domain Eukaryota; kingdom Viridiplantae; phylum Streptophyta; class Magnoliopsida; order Poales; family Poaceae; genus Triticum; species Triticum aestivum. Next base: position 114,831,355 of record NC_057800.1, read on the forward strand.
CGAGACATGTGTATGTGTGAACCAGGGAGATATAAAGTTTGAGAGAGATTGAGGAGCCCCGATAGGGCTGAGTGGTGCGGCAGATAGCTAAGAGGGGAAAGAGATATTCCATCTGCTCGATAATGAAGTGCATGTAAATTTTTTAGAAGTCAAACTTTGGAAACTTTGATCAGGTTTACGCAAATGTTATTTGTATCTACAATACCAAAGATACATCATACGAAACTACATCTCATGGTGAATCTAATGGTATATGTTTGTCGTTCTAGATGTAATTGTTTTTCTCCACGTACATGCTCAAACTTTGTGATGTTTGACTTTTCAATAAATCAATATGCTATGGACCGAGGAGAGTGCCTAAGTCGAGAGAGATCAAGTGCGTGTGAAGGAGAATGAGTAAGTGTGCAAAAATAGTATGTGTGTGAAAGAGAAAGTGACAACAAACGATATATGAGAGAGAGTGTGTGTTTTTTCGTTTCTTAGGAACATCTCACGCATGCATCTCCGAGATAGAAAAGCGAGGCGAGGAGATACACGAAGATAGCTACTGTGTGATTGTTTGCAACGGAGAGAGACACCCCTATAGCACATATCCAATAGAGGTCTGGCCAACAAGGAACAAAGGTCGAGAGGGACACATGGAAAACATGGACGCATGGAGAGGGCGAGAGGGTGTGTTTGTGATAGAGAGATCCCCTCGAGATCGTGAGGGGACTATATGGGTGGGAGATCGAGGGAGGTGCATGCACGATAGAAAGATGCCCCGAGAGAAATCGAGATAGACCATGCACATCTTTGTGATGGAGACTAAGATTAGCTAGTCATATACATATAGGGGGGACTGCGTGTGCCTAAAATTGAGTGAGAGACCATCATACTTGGCTAGCTAGGCATGAGATTGTGTGTGTGTGCATGTGAGATGGAGAGAGAACGAGGGAGAGAGATAGAGTTTTAGATGGGCCTATCGAGTGCGAGTGAGATATGCATGTGTATGTGTGACCCAGGTAGATGGAGAGTTTAAGAGAGGGGGGAGAGCTCTGAGATGACAGAGTGGTGCGTGAGAGAGTTACGGGCAACGAGCCAAGGAATTTGTGTGCGTACGATGAGTGCACCCAAGATATCTAGCTTGGACTAGAGAATCATACATAGTGTGCGAGAGAGACCTATAGATGGAGTATATATGCATGCGAACTAGAAAGACCCCCCCCCCCACACACACACACACAAAGAGAGAGATATGGAGAGAAAGCGAGAGGGACCAACAAGGTTTGTGTGTTGGATGCGTGCGACAGAATTGAATATTGTCAGAGAGAGAGAGAGAGAAAGCAGGAGTCCGGAAGAGGGGGGTCGCGTTTTATGCATCAAAGACTGATATAAACCATGTTTCGATATAAACTTGCATTCAAATATTTAAATTGGAGAACATGTTGTCTGCGATCAACACATGAACGGATATATGCGTATATCAAACAAGTTCACTAATTTGACTTTCAACATGTTCATGGAGTACTATAATACTGTATAACATGCTACTCGATTGAGGTGTTCAATTTGGATTAAGTTCATTATTTTGACCTGGTGAACGAGCTATTTCATTGAATCGAGATATTTCATTTTGGGTTTGATTCCCGTTTTTGAGTGGGTCAACTATTTGTCATATAGTAAATCGCTAGCAACGAGCATGTAAAAACACATTACTCCCGAGCATCATCTCTCCATCTAAAAAAGAAGTGGCAAGCTAATATTTCACAATTTGATTCGAATCGACTTGGTAAGGTAGACGTGGATGCTCGTTCTCCCAAAATTTAAATGAACCGTTAAACATCATCTGCTCGGTGGAATTCGCCCGAGCAAATAAATGGGACACGCATCAATTGGCCCGTTGTACATCGAGGGTAGGTTCGTAACTTCATCCAAGCGCGCCTTCTCCTCGGCCTAAATGACATGTGCCGAATAATTCATAAACCATGGTCGGCAAAACACTCTCTCCTCGCCCGAAATAGCTCGCGCCCACTATTTCAAAACACGCTCTCCTCGCCCGAAATCGCTCGCGCCCAATATATTTCAAAACACGCCCTCATCGCCCGAAATCGCTCCCGCGCACTATTTGGGGAGAAGCAAAGTTACTCTACTATCCCCGACCCTCCGTACACAGACCCAAGCCGAGAAGCCTAAAGGCAGGGGTAGAACTGTAACTCGCCCTCACATTTCAGACAAATGCGTCCGTAAAACATGGTTCCACTCCCCTCCCAATCCCCCCCCCCCATTCATACCTCATGGGCACCAAATCACCTTCTCCCCGGAAGCTCCCTTCTCCCGAGCCGCGAAACCTCAGCCCCTCCTCCATGGCGCCCCCACCACACCAATTTCACACCCACCCTCCTCCCTAATGCCGGAGATGTTGTCCATTTGCCGTCGTGCACTGGGCTATGTGCCTCTTACTCCGTGTTGCTGGAGCTGCCTCGACGATGGCCGCGTGAACCGTACCGGAGCAGATTCACCCCTGCCGTTGTTCACGGCGCCGGAGCGGCTCCAACTTCGGATCCGTCCAGAGTCCCGGCGCTGCTTCCCCGTAGCCGTCTACCATCGCGACATTGCTGTTTCCCTGCCGCCGGTCGCCATCGCAACCGCGCCGGCCTCACCGACTCGGCAGCTGGACCTGACTACTTCATCATGCCGCCAGATAGGTCGCACCCTCATCTCAAATCACTTTATTTAGGCGTCAGTTGTCTGAATTTTCATTCTGGGCCAATTGATTCCCAATGGTAACCAGCACCCCTCGAGGCGGCGGAGCTCCTAGGCTGCCGGTTGGCTGGTGTCTAACGCAAGGGTGCGGGGCCGCAAGTTTGCCGCGGAAGCAGCGCTTAGATGGCTATCTTAGAGTTGCATGGGTTGAAGGTACTACCGCCGCCGGATCTGGATGACGGGGGTCTTTGTGGATTGGCCCGGGGGCGGCGCAACCACGGTAGTGCGGTGGGGCGGGGAGCGGGGTTTTGGCCGGGGCCACGGACGGCGGAGGTAGGCTGCTCTACCGTTGGTCGCTGGCTCTTCGGGGAAGATTCCTAACAGTGTCATCCGGGAGGCACAAGACGGCCATCAAGCCATCCGGTGTAGATCGGACAGTACCAAAATAAAATAAAATCGTCTGACCCCAATTTAGTCTTTAGCCAACAGACGTGTGACCACTCTCATACCTTGCTGTTGATCTCTTAGTGTATTTCTTCAGATCAAAGAGTTGTGTCATTCTTAACATTATGTGTTATCTGCATCTTTAGCCACACCGTCTTCGACTCACCGCAGCTACTCGAACAAGGGAAGCATACACCAGAAGGGAGTTGTAGTCCCCACTTGACAGTTCCCTGCATCGAATGCGCGTGCCCGACATGGATAACCACAACAACTGCAGGGCCATCGACAAGTCAGCACATGATGCTCACTCCTATGGATGGCGGCCAGATAGGTTGTACCCTCATCTTACTTGTGTGCAACATTTATGGCTTTATTATTCATCTAAGCATGGAAAATAGATTATCATATTTCACCGTATATTCATGCTGATCTCTTACGGGTCTTGTTCAGGAGTTAACGTTGTTCCATAGTTCAGCTAAGATACTTGTTCTTTAGGTAACGATGTTCCATAGTTATCATCCATCAGCCAATGCTATCACACAGGCTGGTGATTATAGTATTATACCACTTCTAGTATTACCTATGTTGTTCTTTAATACTTTTGTGTGCCATCTAGTTAATCTTGAGTACAAACGATACATATTCTGTAGCTTTCATCTGTGTTCTCCCTTTAGTTTTTGAGACCTATTGCTGCTAGTTAACCATGGTCCTACTATTTATGTCGTCTCCTACAAGCACTCATTACATAAATGTAACTACTAGTTGTCTTCCATGCATGTCAGATATAATTGAACACACTGATATATCCACAAGAACCTCACGGAGCAATGTAAAGGCCAATAAACTTGATGTCAATGATACCCGATATGATGGAACATGTAAAGGCAGTTCTTCAGAAGACTTGCAGAAAGATGTTGAATCCTCTTCACCCCACAAGGTCCTTGCTCTAACTTGGCCCGTGATATGGGTACAACATGCATATATGTCCTAGAGTGTATCTACTCTGTTGCAATGCCATGTGCTTAGCATGCTGATCATGCATGTAAATATGTCATGCCTTCCTCTTTTTCAGTACCTATTCCATTCATGATAACATGTTTTCAAATTCAAGTACTATCATTCTACACTATCGCAATGCCATCTGCTTAATTTGGACATCATGCTTCTGAATATCTTATGCATTGTTATTCATCAGTATGTACTTCATCTGTCTCGCATACCATGTTTTTTTACATTGAAGTGATGTTCTAGTGCTCTGTTGCAATGCCATCTTAGTTTCCCAATCATACACGTGTATGTTGCCTTAGTTTTTCTGTACGTATTCCGCTAGCATACATTTTTACATTCAACTAGTGTGTTTTACTATGTTGTCCTGTCGTATCCCTAGCTCTTACACCATACTCCCTCCGTCCGGATTACATGTTGCCGAAATGGATAAAAAAGGATGTATCTAGAACTTAAATACGCCTAGACCCATCCATTTTTTCCGGATGGAGGGAATACATGTCAATATGTCATGCCTTTCTATTCTTCAGTACCTATTCCATCTCTCTGTAGTAGCATGTTTTATAATTGAAGCACCATTCTTCTATACAAGGCATGCACGGGGAAGACGACTATGTTAGAATCCGAAGGGTTACAAACCAGGTCTTTGCAAAAGATCCAAACGCCAGGAGATAATAAACCAACTCTAGTTTTTATAGACACTGCTCCAGCACAGAGAAACCCAACTCCTACTAATAATAAGCAGATTCCAGTGGCCAAAGAACTAGTCTGCTCCAGTCCAGCAAAAATATGTCAACTCCATTCTAAGAAGTGTGTGCGTATCCTTGCATCATGCAATTTTATAGCATGCTGATCATATTTTCTACGTGTTTCTTACCCATCTCTCTTTTAGAAAATAAGCTTAACAGATAGAAGAATTTCTGCATTGGTATCGTCTGTGAGGAAAGATTCTTGCGGGAATTCTCTATGCTCCAATGCAGATGTAAGTACCTGTTGTACATCACTATATTTTTACATCAGCATGTATTTTCTTAATCGGCGTGAATCTAACCTTTATCTGATCTAAATTTAGTTGTATCAAATGTATGATTAAAGGCCACAATGTTGATTTTTATAAGGAAAACTGCCTGGTAGTTTTGCATCCTGAGCTGCATGAGTGTACTATCTCATATCAGTGGGTTTGATCACTTAGGTTCTGCAGTGGGTTTTCAGTGTTTTTTACTGTGTTGTCCTGTCGTATCCCTAGCTCTTACATCATACTCCCTCTGTCCGGATTACATGTCGTGGAAATGGATAAAACTGGATGTATCTAGAACTGCAATACGCCTAGACCCATCCATTTATTTTCGGATGGAGGGAATACATGTCAATATGTCATGCCTTTCTATTCTTCAATATCTATTCCATCTCTGCTGTAGCATGTTTTATAATTGAAGCACCATTCTTCTATATAAGGCATGCAAGGGGAAGACAGCTATGTTAGAATCTGAAGGGTTACAAACCAGGTCTTTGCAAAAGATCCAAATGCCAGGAGATAACAAACCAACTCCATTTTTCATAGATACTGCTCCAGCACAGAGAAACCCAACTCGCACTGATAATAAGCAGATTCCAGTGGCCAAAGAATTAGTCAGCTCCATTCCAGCAAAAGAATGTCAACTTCATTGTAAGAAGCGTGTGCGTATGCTCGCATCATGAAATTTTATAGCATTCTGATCATATTTTCTACATGTTTCTTACTCATCTCTCCTTTAGAAAATAAGGTTAAATGATAGAAGAATTCCTTCATTGGGATTGTATTCGAGGAAAATATCTTGCGGGAATTCTCTGTGCTCCAATGCTGATGTAAGTACCTGTTGTATATCACTATGTTTTTACATCAGCATGTATTTTGTTAATCGGCGCGAATCCAACCTTTATCTGATCTAAAATTAGTTGTAGCAAAATGTTAAAGGCGCAAATGTTGATTTTTGTAAAGAAAATTGCCTGGTAGTTTTGCATACTGAGCTGCATGAGTGTACTATCTCATATCATGCACATTACTGAATTCTAGTGCTGCTCTGGTTGCCCATTCATTCATTGTGTCAATGTTGCTTTCGTATTACCTTACCTGGCTGTAGTTGTGCCATATTGTGTTAATTTGGTGTTGGCTAGTTGCCCAAACGTTCGTTGTGCCAATGTTGCTTTCCTATTATCTAACTTGGCCAATGATAGCAATGCTAGTGTCTTAATTTGGTGCAGGCTACTAAAGATAAGAAGACAAACTCTAAAAACAGCAAGGCAACCCCATTGTTTCTTTCCAATAAATCTAGGCCAGGTAATATGGCAATAACTCATGATTAATATGTTTGGTTCCCCTCCTAATTTATGTTATGATGCAGTGGTCGAGACACTCTCCACTATCAATAATACAAGCCTGCCAAAATCGCCATCTGAATCTGTTCAGTATCCTCTGTCTCGAATGCAACAGAAAAAATGTATGTTTGTGAACCAATTAATGGCTGAAGGAATGATGGAAATGGTGGAGAAATCAGAGGTGCAGAGTCGTGCGACACAACAACTGATCAATGTTTTCAGAGATAGTGTAGCAAAGCAGCAAGAACTTGCCCACATGCTTATGGGCGTCATCCGTGCTGAGGTTGCAGATTGTGATGTTGTAGACCGTTAGGTTCTGTTCATTTATTTGCATTGGCATCAATCTTTGATTGCCCAGTGGATGTAATTTCCTGTAATATATGCTGGATGTGCAACGTTTTTCCCTGTATGTCGTACCTTTGCTTGATCGGTTTTGGTCTTGTGCATAATTGCTCGTCGTGATGGGCTCAAATTATCTAATTTGGTCTAAAGACATGTACGAACTTTAGTGGGCCCATTAAGTTAATGGGTCGTTACCAGGCCGAAAGCTAATGGTCGGCCCTCTTAACTCCTGGGTCGTTAACAGGCCGACATCGAAGCGGGCAACGGGAGGGCCCAATTGATTTCACGGGCCATTAACAGGTCGTTACTAAGTTTGGGCTACATATGGACCAACTGTACTGTGGTTCTTTAGCAGGCCGAAAGAGACAGTGGGCTTGTACTGGACCATGAAGAGCATGGGCCGCTAAGAGGCCGAAAGTCAGGTCGTATTGTAAATGGCCCAACTGTGATGTGGGCCTTTAGAAGGCCGAAAGAGAAACCGGGCTGGTATTGGACCATGAAGGGCATGGGCTGTTAAAAGGCCAAAACTCAGGCCGACTACAAATGGCCCAACAGATATATGGGTCATCAACAGGCTGAAAGACACACCGGGCCGAAAATTGGCCCAACACTTAAATGGGTCGCTAAAAGGCCGAAACTCAGGTCCAACTACAAATGTCCCAACTTATTTATGGGTTGTCAACAGGCTGAAAGACACACTGGGCCGGAAATTAGCCCAACATTTAAATAGGTCGCTAAAAGGCCGAAAAGATGTACATCGTGAAAATTGGCCCATCCACTGAATGGGCTGTTAATAGGCCGAAATCTCACCGGGCCGATATTGAGCCAAATATATAGCGGGCTTTAACGGGCTTGAACTGACGATGGGCTGCGATGGTGTCAAATCTTTAATGGCCGTTAACGGGCTAAATTGGCACATCTTGTATGGGCCATGAGCTTAAATGGACCTGACACAAGTAGGCCTTATATGGGTCGGCCTGCTAATTTTTACTGGGCCGGCCTTTTTCATCGGAATGGGCCACTGTTGGGCCGTGCCACGTGTCGACCTATCATAGGCGCCTCCTGTCCAATGAGTGGATGACATCTGTCCCAACGGTGAGGCAACACGTGTTTCCTCCGGACAATGATGATTTTACATGTGGAAAATCCCCATTGGTCCAGGTTGTTAACAGGTTATCGGATCCAAAACCGGACCCGATAGCTTAACGGCGTTCCATTACGGTGGATGCCACATGTCGGTCACCCTTGATGAAACCACTTCTGTGACGCACGATTTATCGTCATGGAAGTGGACACTTCCGTGATGATAATTTTGGTAATGTCATGGAACACTTCTACAACAGCACAGGTATGACTGTCTTGATCCTGTCATAAAATCGTCATGGATGTACATGCATGACAAAAAACGTGCCCTACTGTGACAAACACGTATCATCACGGAAGTGTATTTTTTGTAGTGATTGTAACAAAGAAATACAATCAATCAAAGAGCAACTATCATAATTAAAGTCTTTGTAATCCAAAAGAGTGGGCACATCACTAGTTAAAGTTTTGACCTCTTCAAACCCACTTTTATCAATTTTCTCAACAAGATTTTCACCCTTCGAAATATCGGGACGCCTTCTAACTAAAGTTGACTCTTCTCCAGTCCCTTTTTCATCAAGCTCAACTTTACTAAACAAGGAATCAATAGAAGAAACACCAATCATTTTAAGATCTTCATCACTTTTACAGAAATAATCACTAGAAAACGTTTTTTTCTAAAAATTCTCTTTTAGCTCTGAGCATAGAGGTTCTTTTTTTACTTTCATCCATAGAAACATACAGAGCTTTAATTGATTCCTCAAATTTAGGCACAAAAATTTTCATCTTGAGATTTTCTACATCATGAGCAATTCTATCAACGCTTCTAGACAAATCATCAATCTTATTCAACTTTTCTTCTATGGTGGTGTTGAAAACTTATTGCATGTTGATAAATTCTTTAATATTATTCTCAAGATCAGAGGTGTTCCTATTATTATTATAAAAAGGATTTTCATTGGAATTACCATAATTATTAGAGGAATTACTAGGAAAAGGCCTAGGATTAAAATTACCTCTATAAGCATTGTTATTGAAATTGTTGCACGAGATAAAATTCACAACTACGGCATCACTATTTTCCTAAATCAAAGTAGACAAAGGCATATCATTGAAATCAATAGGAGTACTTTTACTAGCAACCAATTTCATAAGAGCATCAAGTTTTTCACTCAAAGAAGAAATTTCTTCAACCGAATTAACTTTTTTACTAGTAGGAGCTCTTTCGGTATGCTATTGTGAATAATTTGCCATAATATTATCCAGCAATTTGGTGGCTTCACCCAAATTTATTTCCATAAAAGTACCACCCGCGGAGGAATCTAAAAGATTACGAGAAAAAAAATTCAATCCCGCATAAATTTTTTGTATGATCATCCAAAGATTTAACCCATGAGTTGGGCAATTCCTTAGCATCATTTTCCAAGATTGTGCAACATGCTCATATTCAAGTTGCTGATCTGGGTTCTAAGGGAAATAATTTTTGCGGGCGGAAAATACTTAGTGATAAAAGCATCTTTGCACTTATTCCAAGAATCGATACTATTGCGAGGCAAAGAAGAAAACCATTTTTTTTGCAGAATCACGCAAAGAAAACGGAAATAATTTCACCTTCACAACATCATTGTCCACATATTTTTTCTTTTGCATATCGCATAATTCCACGAAGGTATTAAGATGGGACGCGGCATCCTCATTAGAAGTACCGGAAAATTAATCTTTCATAACAAGATTCAGCAAAACAGTATTAATATCAGAAGACTCCGCAGTAGTGGCGGGAGGAGCAATCAGAGTGCCAATAAAATCATTGTTGTTGGTATTTGAGAAATCACACAACTTGGTGCTCTCTTGAGTCATGATGACTACGCAACAAGATTGGACTCAAAAACAGATCCGCAAAAAAAATGGCGAACAAAAAAGAGGGGCGAATAAAACGACAAATATTTGTGAAGTGGGGGAGAGTAAAACGAGAGGCAAATGGAAAATAATGTAAATTGCGAGGAGATGAGATTTGTCATTAGGAACCTGGTATATGTTGAAGATCGTCCCCAGCAACGACGCGAGAAATTCCTTTTGATGTGGCATGAATCTACGTCAGTATTTCCCCAAAGAGGAAGGGATGATGCAGCACGGTGATGGTAGGTCTTTCCCTCAGTGATGAGACCAAGGTTATGGAACCAGTAGGAGAACCAAGCAACAACACGTAAGCGGCGCCTGCACACAAATAACAACTACTCGCAACCCGACGTATTAAAGGGTTATCAATCCCTTTCGGGTAACGGTGCTAGAAATTGGCAAAACGGCGTGAATAAATTGTAGTAGATTGATAGATTAAACGCCAAATAAAATAAATAAGAATAAATTGTAGCAAGGTATTTTTGTATTTTTGGTTTAATAGATCTGAAAATAAAAGGCAAATAAAATAGATCACAAAGGCAAATATATTAAAGAAGAGACCCGGGGCCGTAGGTTTCACTAGTGGCTTCTCTCGAGAAAAATAGCAAATGGTGGGTAAACAAATTACTATTGGGCAATTTATAGAACTTCAAATAATCATGACGATATCCAGGTAATGATCATTATATAGGTATCACGTCCAAGATTAGTAGACCGACTCCTGCCTGCATCTAGTACTATTACTCCACACATCGACCGCTATCCAACATGCATCTACTGTATTAAGTTCATGGGGAAACGGAGTAATGCAATAAGAACGATGACTGATGTAGACAAGATCTATCTATGCAGATTGTAGAGATAGACCCCATCGTTTTATCCTTAGTAGCAATGATACATACGTGTCGGTTCCCCTTCTGTCACTGGGATCAAGCACCGTAAGATCGAACCCACTACAAAGCACCTCTTCCCATTGCAAGATAAATAGATCAAGTTGGTCAAACAAAAACCAAATATCAGAGAATAAATACGAGGCTATAAGCAATCATGCATATAAGAGATCAAAAAAGATTCAAATAACTTTCATGGATACAAAGATAGATCTGATCATAAACTCAAAGTTCATCCGATACCAATGAACACATCGCAAAAAGAGTTACACCATATGGATCTCCAAGAGACCATTGTATTGACAATCAAACAAGAGAGAGGAAGCCATCTAGATACTAACTACGGACCCGAAGGTCTACAAAGAACTACTCAGGCATCATCGAAGAGGCACCAATGGAAGTGATGAACCCCTCCATGCTGGTGTCTAGATTGGATCTGGTGGTTCTGGACACTGTGGCAGCTGTAATTGATTTTCGTCGACTCTCCTAGGGTTTCTGGAATATTGGGGTATTTATAGAGCAAAGAGGCGGTCCGGAGGGCACCCAAGGTGGGCACAACCCACCAGGGCGCGCCTGGGCCTCCTGGCGCGCCCTGGTGGGTTGTGCTCCCCGCGGAGCACCCCCAGGCACTGCCTTGGCCCACTGGGTGTCTTCTGGTCCAAAAAAAATTTCCAAAAAGTTTCGCTGTGTTTAAACTCCGTTTGGTATTGATTTCCTGCGATGTAAAAAACATGCTGAAAACAGCAACTGGCACTTGGCACTATGTCAATAGGTTAGTACCAAAAAAGATATGAATTGACTATAAAACATCCAAGATTGATAATATAACAGCATGGAACAGTCAAAAATTATAGATACGTTGGAGACGTATCAGTACGGTAGCTGAAATTAAGTCACTTGCGGAGACTACGATGCAGTCAATAAACATACAATGTGTTGGTCTCGTTATCCTTAACAACCGAGGTAACCCAGCGAGTCAGATAGGGCTAAGGTTGGACAATAGATCCTCGATGTGAAGACAATCAGTAATGGTGTTATTAGGACACATTTCCCACATAATTTTATATCCCAATTGTGTGTACATAGTGGTAGGTGGAATCTTAGGTCTAGCCCATTTCCGTTATATTGTTTCAACCTCTGCGATAAATTGGTCTAGGAAACTAGAATGATTTGAGATAACAAGGACTTGCAGATATTTCCTTGCCAAGTTTAATTCACCTTTTGGATTTGATAAATCCCAAGGTCTCTAGGTTAGAAAATTATATCTATAATCAGTCAAGATTTCTGAATTACCTATTCTACACCCATTGCATAGAATAATACTCTTTCGATAGAAAACACATGCCCCATCTACTGGTTCGGCTTTGCCTATTTACCTTCGCATGATCAATGGAATTTGGAACGAGCTGTTTTGTAATTTTATTCAGGCTTGTTTTCTTCCGGTATTCACAGTTGCACCCCGGGAATCTAGTACAAGCAAATTTTATTTCTTCAGACTAGTTAGTTTTCCTGTTTTTTGCCGGGTTCTTTTCACCCTTCCGTTTCTCTCTTCCTCAGTTTTAAACAGTTCTATTTTTTCTTGTATTTCCCTTTTCATTTTTCATTTTTCGTTTCCTAAAATTCTTGAACATTTTTCAAAGCCCACCTCAATTTTTTAAATACATAAATATTTTTAAAATTATGAATGCTTCTCAAATCCTTAACATTTTTTAAAATAAATTAACTTTTCTAATATCCATGGAAATTTTATAAAAACCATGAACATTTCTCGAATCATGAATTTTTTAGAAATATTTGAACATTTTATGAATTGAGAAAAGAAATTTATCTATAATTTTTTGAATATATTTTACATCCATGTAATTTTTTGAACTCACAAACTTTTTCAAATCTCATAGAAACTGACAGCTTGTTTTTCCGAGCAAGAGGCTGTATTTTTTCCTACAGATTTCTTTCTCACCGAGCGGCAGAAATAAATGCAAGTGGAAAACAGAAATCGAAAGTGAACTTTTAGTAAATTTAGAAATATTTTTTCATAAGTATACTTTTATATAAATTTAGGTTTTTTTATATTTTGCTCTAGCTTAAAGCGTTGAATGGGAGCTAATATGTCTCCTCCACAGGACCCATGTTGCAATAACGCACTATGGGCCGGGACGAATAGCTTCGGTTGCCTCGCTCCGCTCTCATCGGCTTGCCTTGCTACGTTCTTTTTCTCCCCGACGTTATTATAGTTATACAAAACCAACAGTTATAGTACAAAGAAAAACTGGCTCCTGTTTTGACAGATTCGAAAAAGTTCCGAATTAAAAACATGGTCGCAAATTAAAAACATGTTCAAGAAATTTTATAAAAAATTCACAAATTTAGAAATTTTCTATTCTTTTTTAAAAAACTGCAAATTAAAAAATTGATCATGAATTTTCATGTTAGATAACCGAATTCAAGCAATGCGGTTTACTTGAAAGTTTCCATGATGGAGAATTGTAGACAAGTTAAAAATAACTTCATAAATTTGAAAAAGCATCTGCAATTTTTTAAATGTTTTCCTAAAAATATTGCCAAATAAAATAATACTGTAATATAAAAAAATGTGCATGAAATTTAAAAATTTCCATAAACTTGAACTTTTTTTTCTGAATTTGAAAAGGTGTCGATGAAGTTGAACAATTGTTAATGAATTTTGAAATTTCTTCATGAATTGTAAAAATTGTTCAGGTATTGAAAATCATGGGTTTCAATTTCTTTTCACGAATGCAAAATATAAAAACTAATTTAAAAACATGAATTTAGAAAGTGTTCACGAATTTAAAAATTATTAATCAATTCTAAAATTTTCACAAATATAAGAAAACGTCCATGAATAGAAATTATGTTTCCCATTTTTAGAAAAAATTAAAGAAATTAAAAGTTAGCAAACATGATTTTTTTCATGAAATTTAAAAACATTCACGTATTTAAAAACATTCTATTAATTTTAAAGGTGTCGGCAATTTTTTTGGTGAATTTTGAATATTTTCATTACTATAAAACTTTACATATTTTAAAAATGTAGCGGATTTTAAAAAGTAACCATGAATTAAAACTGAGAAATAAACAATCTAGTAAAAAATAAGAAAAAGCTAGAAAAAACAAATGGAACCATCCCAAAACCGAAAGAACCATCTACATGGGCGGACCCAATAGCGCCTAGACGGGTCTTGATTTGCTCGGCCGACACCGCTTTATGCGCGGAATAGGATTCCCGCATGTACACGACATGGCTGATCCATAATTTCGCGCTTGGGCAGGCCACTTCTTATATAAATCTTGGGCTAGTTGGACTTATTCTTATAAGATATATAGGATGCGAGGAACAATATATATAGAATGCTAGGAAATCTCACGTGGGCCACGACCAACTTGTTAACCCCTAGTCCTCGCTCCTAGCTACATTATATTTGCATGTCTCTACCTTGCTAATCACTAGTCAAGGGGTCCTCAAACCTAAAAAAAGATTAGTCAAGGGGTCCTTCCCTACAAAAATAACTAGTTAAGGGTCCTTGTTGCAAGGGTTGCTTCCAAACTCCTCTATTGACGACAAGTGGCGCACACGTCATCACTAGAGTTTGGGTGGGTCCACTTGAGGGGGTGAGAGGGTTGGATGTTGAGTTTTTTTATTGGATTCAATTTTCATAAGAATTCTAGCATCCACTCCAACCTCTTGGAATAAATCCTTATTTTTCCCTTGATGCAAACAAAATCAGATCGTACAGGAATCCAATGGGCATGTCATTCCAATCCTACGGTTTTTCCTATTCCTGTGTTTTTGTAACCCTGCGAATCAAAGAGGAACATCACTTGCACCATGCGTCCAAATTATTAACCGCTTTCGTTGTTGCACTAATCACATCGATATGTTTTGTTTCTCATGTTGATAGGTTTCACAAACTTTTTTTGGACACAACTTGTGCTCCCAAATATAACCAACTTGTGCTCCCCAAAATAACATACTTGTACTCTCCGAGATAAACGACGTGTACTCCCTCGCGCATAATGTACTCCCATGTAGTGCAATTTTTACTCCTCGGTGTAACATGTATTCCCACCACCAAGTAACATAGTGTAACTTGTACTCCTTGTGCGGTGCAATCTATACCCCCAACCCGAATTGTACTTCACACTGCAGTAAAACACATGCTTCTTTGAACGTGCAACTTGTACTCCACGCCAGTACAACTCGTATCCCGACACCACCTTTACACAAGAAAACAAAGAAAACCAAGAACAGAAGGAAAAACAAGGAGCAACATACTTCGAATCCTCACGAGTGAACGATGCTTAGCAAGCACCATGTGGCCAGGCCCTAATAGCCCGTGTGTGACCTCCACATGTGTATGTGTGGAGGGGGGAGGGTAACTCCCAACTAGCACGCTACGTGTCGGAGTAATGGGCCACGGATAAGTTAACACGAGTCCCTGAACCTTTCAAGACATCAGGGCAGGCTGCGCCCTGATGGACCCCAGGACGAAGAGCCGCCTTCTGCGAAGTCGGCGGCAAGGCAACCGACTGCCCACTCGCGGCCGAATCCCGGAGACGGCTTCAGGATGAGCCGACTCCTAACTAGCGACCTCCAGAGAAGCTGGCCATGGGAGTCGGTCCGCGACTCCAACAAACCCCACATCCTCATCAAGAGGGACAGGGCGGGGAGTGACTACAGTAAAGCCCACTCCCACCCCTTTCCAAGGGCAGGCATGGCCACAGTACGCCGTAATCGCGGAGATCTCCGTCCGGCGCGGCACTGTTGCCATGCCGGCCCTGACATCAGCACCAGTGGGCAGAATCCTGCGCCCACGACGGCTTGTCTGTACGACTCTGGAGCGACGGGTCCCACCAGTCAGCGGGAGTCCAGAAGACGGCGAGAGCGCCACCAGTCGGCCCGGATGGGAGTCGGCCCCCAGGAGTCGGCCAGCCCCTCCTTCGGGGCCCACGCGCCATTAACCAGATATGATGAGTGGCAATAGTGATCGCCCGCTAGGCGGCGGGGCTGTCGCCACGACCCCATGACCAAGCCCGCGTTATTAGAAGCACGCCTACAGTAATCAGCAGCCGACAAGACCCGCCAGCGGCGGACACGGCCTGTCGGCGCCGTACCGGACCAGATGGCGGGCCCCAGCAGTCGGCGGAGAAGACGGAGGCTGGAGAAACTGACGGCTGGGCCCGCGCCCAGCCGGATTACCATTGTACCCCTAGGGGGTAGGCCTATATAAACCCCCCAGGGCACCCATGCAAAGGGTTCGAATCCATTAGCACTAGACCAGATGAGATAGGAAGGAGAGAGCTAGCCTAGCCTTCTCCTACCTCCAGGAAACAGCTCAAGGAGCAACCGTGTACACCCTTTGCCATAGTGATCATGCGGAGACCCCGCAGAGCAGCAGTAGGGGTATTATCTCCACGAAAAGCCCCGAAGCTGGGTAAGATTCGCCGGCGTGCATGTCTTCGCCTTATCCCGTTTCCAGGCACCGGCGATGTTCTACTCGCCCCCACCATGATAAGCCATCCTTTGGCATATGTCGCACCCAACCCCCGACATTTGGCGCCCACCGTGGGGCCTGGTGCACCGTCGTCCGGAGACCAGCACTGGACGGGAACCCTTTTCCTCCCTGGCGAGCGCAGCCAGCCCGGCACGCCAGACGGAGTTTGCGCTGACGCGCTGCACGGCGCTGAGATCGCCTGCGCAGCCAGCTGCCTCACCGATCTTGCTGGCGAGGTTCGCCTCTCCGACGAGCCTGCATCCGACGCAGGCACGGGCGGCCCCGAGAGCCTCCTCGCGGGCCTCCTTGACCAACTCCACGTCGCCGGCGAGCCTGCCGTGGACTTGGAGTCTGTAGGCTCCACCGACCTGATGCTGGTCGACTTCGACACCGCGTCGCTCGACGCGTTCCCCACCAATGTGGTGGTCTACGACGAGCCGCTCCCTCGCGCGGAGAGCGACGGAAGCACCGTCACCGAGGTGCTCGTCATCGGTCATGACGAGCCTCCCGGCGGAGGAGCGCATGACCCACTTGGCGCGGCACTGCAAGACCTGACTGCACCCATTTCGGAAGACGCTGATGTGGAGACGTTGGAGGCACGCCGCCTTCAGCTCGTCAAAGGCGCGAGAAAGCTAGCTAGCATGAGACGCTTGTCAGAAGCCTACAAGCGTGAGATGGATCGCACTGTGGGTGGCTCGCCAGCCCTAGCTGGGCCCAGCTACCTAGGTGCGGTCCAGTAGCGCGGCGTGGCCATCTCCAACCTGTTCGGGGCAAATCGCCATGTGTACGCCCGCCTGCGGAGAACATTTGAGCCACCCAGGCGGCGGCGGACGAGCTGGACAACTTCGAGGGCAAAGAGCGCCGCCTGATGACGGAGCGAGTCCAGCGGCTCCTCGACGCGGCTGCCGCACAGAATGAGGCCGACTGCCGCACCGAGGCGCCGCAGCGACAAAACGACGACCCGCCTCCACGCCGAGATCAAGGCGCGACGTCTCGGACGCCGACTGGCGGCGCCCGAGGAAGGAAAGACAAGGATCCGGCTGTCAGCCACAGCCGGACTCGCATTACCATAGAGCATGACCAAGACAGCCGCCCGAGAGCAGTGAAACGACGGGACGACTGTCCGCCTCCTCCTCCTTGCAAGGAAAGGCGAGTCTCCCCGCCGCCTGTTGACCATCCGACTCTCAGCGACCGCCTCGGCCGCCGAGAGGGAGTCGGAGAAAACGACGCCCGCCACCGGATCGACCGACCTCACCGATCCCTGGCGCTGGAAGAAGAAGATGAGTTGGGTCCACCTTGTTTCGGGCCCCGCATTCAAGACGAGCCCTTTCCCAAAGGGTTCACGCTCCCAAGAGACACGCCCAAGTACACCGGCTCCGTGAAGCCGGAGGACTGGCTAGTTGACTACTCCACGGCCGTCAGCATAGCGAACGGCAACAAGCGTGTTGCCGTGAAATACGTTCCGCTCATGCTCCAGGGCATGGCCTGGACATGGCTGAACAGCCTGAAGCCCCGCAGCATCAACAGCTGGGTCGACTTCACCGACGCATTCATCCGCAACTTCACAAGCACGTACAAGCGTCCTCCCAAGCCTCGTCAGCTTTCCTTGTGCGTGCAAGGCCCCAACGAGTCAACTCGCGACTACCTCACGCGTTGGGCCGAGCTCCGGAACTCTTGTGAGGGGCGTGCATGAGGTGCAGGCTATCGAGTACTTCACCGCCGAGTGCAGAGAAGGCACCTTCCTCAAGCACAAGCTCCTCTGCGACGAGCCAGAAACCCTCGACGAGCTGCTAATCATAGCAGACAAATATGCCACGGCCGACTCCTCCATGAAGGCGGAAATTCAAGTCAGTGCGACTGGCAAAGTGGCCCCTCAGGCTCCTAGAACTCCGGCTGGAGACGCCAGTCAGCGACAATAGCAGAGCGACCAGAAGCGCAAGGCCCCACAGTTGGCTTCCAGCAGCCGGCAGGTGGCGATAGTCGAAGACCAGCAGCCGGAAGGGCAGCCTCCACCCAAGCGACAGAAAGGCGGCAAGCCCAACTGGTTGCCGGCTTTCTCATACGAGCAGACTCTGGATGGTCCTTGCAAGTTCCATAGCGGTGAGAAGCCGTTGAATCACACCACCCGGAAGTGCCACTGGCTCACCAGGATCACCAAAGGAAACGGCCTCCTGCCTCCCCCGCCTGCTGGGTAGCAGCCTCCGCCTCCACCCCAACAGCCGGCTGTCAGGCCAGTCGGCGCAGTACAAGACAAGTACCCCGAAGAGCACAGAGCCTACGTGATATTTACCAGCGTGGCTGACGATCGACTCAGCAGGCGGCCGCAGCAGCAAGAGGTGAATGCAGTAGCATCAGAGACACCAGAATTCATGCACTGGTCCGAGAAGCCCATCAGCTGGAGCAGGGCTAATCACCCAGAGGTGATGTCGAGTCCGAGCTCTTATGCCTTGGTCTTGGATGCCACCTTTGCCACGGATAGACGATCTGCTCGTTTCTCGCGAGTTCTGATAGATGGAGGCAGCAGCATCAACATCCTGTACAAGGACACCATGGAGAAGTTGGGAATGAAACAAAGATAGCTTCAGAATAGCCGGACTATGTTCCACGGCATTGTTCCTGGCCTTTCCTGCTCACCAATCGGCAAGATCCTGATGGACGTCCTCTTTGGAGACAAAGATCACTTCCGCCGAGAGTCAGTTTGGTTTGAGGTGGTGGATCGCGAGAGCCCATACCATGCACTACTTGGCCGACCCGCCCTGGCCAAGTTCATGGGGGTCCCCCACTACGCCTACCTCAAGATGAAGATGCCTAGTTCCAAGGGGATTCTGATCATAGCCGGCGACTACCGGTAGTTGTCTGCCTGTGCGGCTGAGAGTAGTAGGTTGGCTGAGTCCCTGGTGATCGCGGCCGAGAAGCGGCTCCTTGACTGGGTTGTGGCGATGGCCGGCAAGCAGCTAGAGGTGTCACCTAACCCCAAGGAGTCGGAGGCTGAGGGTTCATTCAAGCCGGCCAACGAGACAAAGAAGATACCCTTGGATCCGGAGCACCCAGAGAGGTACGCTGTCGTAGGCGCAAACCTCGACAGCAAATAGGAAGGCGAGCTCGTCGATTTCCTCTGTCGGAATCGGGACATCTTCGCATGGTCCCCCAAAGACATGCCAGGTGTACCGATGGAATTCGCCGAGCACAAGTTACATGTCTGATCTGATGCAAAGCCAGTCAGGCAGCCCTTTCGCCGCTTATCAGAAGAAAAGAGAAGAGTTGCCGGAGAAGAGATAGCCCGACTCCTAGCAGTCGGCTTCATTATGGAAGTGTTCTTTCCAGAGTGGCTAGCCAACCCGGTCCTGGTACTGAAGAAGAACAAGCAGTGGTGAATGTGTATTGACTACACAAGCCTCAACAAGGCTTGCCCCAAGGACCCGTTTGCTTTGCCGAGAATCGATCAGGTGATAGACTCCACAGCCGGATGCGAGCTGCTGAGCTTCTTGGATGCATATTCGGGATATCACCAAATCAAGCTAAACCCGGCTGACAGACTGAAGACCGCCTTCATCATACCGTTTGGAGCCTTCTGCTATCTAACCATGACGTTCGGCTTGAGGAATGCCGGCGCCACCTTTCAGCGTTGCATGCAGAAGTGCCTCCTCAAGCAACTCAGCAGAAACGCCCACGTCTACATGGACGATGTGGTGGTGAAGACGGAGAAGCGTGGAACACTGCTGGAAGACCTCAAAGAGACCTTTGAGAACCTGCGCCGATTCCAGATCAAGCTCAACCCTGAGAAGTGCGTCTTCGGAGTACCAGCCGGCCAACTCCTTGGCTTCCTGGTCTCTGAACGCGGCATAGAGTGCAACCCTGCAAAGATCAAGGCCATTGAGAGGATAGAGGTACCCAGCCGACTGCTAGACGTGCAAAAGTTCACTGGCTGCTTGGCATCCATCAGCCGATTCATCAGTCGGCTGGGCGAGAAAGCTCTCCCCTTATACCAGCTCATGAAGAAGACCACTTTTTCGAGTGGAACCACAAGGCGGACGAAGCCTTTCTTCAGTTGAAGAAGATGTTGACTACTCCACCCGTTCTGGCGGCTCCGACTCCTAAGGAGCCCATGCTCTTGTACATCGCCGCCACCAGCCGGGTAGTCAGCACAGTCATTATAGTGGAAAGCAAGGAGGAAGGCAAGGCACTACCTGTCCAGAGACCGGTATATTACCTGAGCGAAGTGCTGTCGACCTCCAAGCAGAACTAACCCCACTACCAGAAGATGTGCTATGGCGTGCACTTTGCCGCCAAGAAGTTGAAGCCTTACTTTCAAGAGCATCCAATCACTGTGGTCTGCACGGCCCCACTTGCCGAGATCATCGGAAGTCGAGATGCTTCTGGCCGAGTGGCCAAATGGGCCATAGAGCTGGCTCCCTACACCATCTACTATCAGCCCCACACCGCCATCAAATCACAAGCACTGTCCGACTTCCTCGTCGACTGGGCCGAGACCCAGTACCTACCACCAGCGCCCGACTCCACCCATTGGCGGATGCATTTCGACGGCTCCAAGATGTGCACCGGCTTGGGAGCCGGCGTTGTCCTCACTTCTCCTAAAGGCGACAAGCTCAAATACACACTACAAATCCACTTCGCCGCCTCCAAAAATGTCGCCGAATACGAGGCGCTCATTCATGGGCTCCGGCTTGCCAAAGAACTTGGCATTCGCCGGATCCTGTGTTATGGCGACTCGGACTTAGTGGTCCAGCGGTCGTCTGGCAACTGGGACGCCAAAGATGCAAACATGGCGAGTTACCGTTTCCTCGTGCAGCAACTCATTGGATATTTCGAGGGGTGTGAGTTCCTCCATGTACCAAGAAACGACAACGACCAAGCAGACGCCCTGGCACGAATCGGCTCTACCCGCCAAGCAATACCATATGGCGTCGCCCTTCAACGCCTCCTCAAGCCGTCTGTCAACCCTTCACCAGAATCAGACTCCATCTTTGTGCCAGCTCCCCCCAAAGAAGTCAGATCCGACTCCAGAGCCCCGGCAAACGGTACGAGGATTTTGGCAGATGGCTCCAAAGCCGCCACAGTCGAAGCCGGCCCAGGGACTGCAGAACCCGGCCCGGGGACTGCGGCGCCCAGCCCGAAGACTCCAGAACTCGACCCAAGGGCTACACCAGTCGGTCCGGGGACTTCATTAATCCAGCAAGAGGTTGTTGACTCCAGCCCACCGCCTCCCGGCCCAGCCGTCCTCGTCCAAGTCGCACTTTTGGCAGTCGAAGAAATACCAGCACCCTCATGGGCCTAGCCCATCCTCAAATTCCTGGTGAGCAAAGAGCTGCCGACTGATGAGACCTCAGCTCGGCAAGTACAACGCCGAGCGGCAGCCTACACCATAGTCAACAGAGAGCTGGTTAGGAGCAGCATCACTGGTGTCTACCAGCGCTGCGTAGAGCCAGAGCAAGGCCAAGCAATTCTCAAAGACATCCATCAAGGCGAGTGCGGCCACCATGCGGCTTCCAGAGCACTCGTCGCCAAAGCCTTCCGACACGGTTTCTTTTGGCCAACGGCCTTAGAAGAGGCCGAGGAATTGGCCCAAAAATGCAAAGGGTGCCAGAAGTTCCGCTCCAAGCCACATCAGCCGGCTTCTGCACTCAAGACCATCCCTGTAACGCCCTCGATTTGACTGTACACTAATCATACACGCAAATGTGTACGATCTAGGTCAAGGACTCATGGGAAGATATCACAACACAACTCTAGACACAAATTAAAATAATACAAGCTTTATATTACAAGCCAGGGGCCTCGAGGGCTCGAATACATAAGCTCGAATACACAAGAGTCAGCGGAAGCAACAATATCTGAGCACAGACATGAGTTAAACCAGTTTGCCTTAAGAAGGCTAGCACAAAAGTAACAACGATCGAAAAGGCAAGACCTCCTGCCTGGGAGCCTCCTAACTACTCCTAGTCGTCTGCGGTCTTCACGTAGTAGTAGGCATCCTCCGGGAAGTAGTAGTCATCAGTGGCGTCGCCAGGCTCCTGGGATCCGTCATCTGGTCGCAACAATCGGGTATGGGGGAAAAGAAGTAGCAAAGCAACCGTGAGTACTCATCCAAAGTACTCGCAAGACTTACATCAGATCTAAACTAAGTATGCATCTGTATCAAAGGAATGGGTTGTATCCGTGGACTAAACTGCAGAATGCCAGAAGGGAAGGGGAAAGCCTAGCCTATCGAAAACTAGCATCTTCTGGAAACCACCATCTTTCAGCAACAGGAGGGAGTAGAGTAGCATAAAGTAAAGTAGTAGAAGTGCTATCAACCTCGGCCAGAGATCCTTTCTCGACTCCCTGCGAGAAAGCAATCCCAGAGCCATACTATCCAGTTATCATCTCATATCCAAGTCTCATCACAATTCATTTCTCATCACAAGTATCCAGTCCTAGTTGTACTGATCAGGATACAACTCCAAGTGTCCGTTACCATAGGACAGGCTATCAATAGATGTTTTCTTCCCTGCAGGGGTGCACCAACTTACCCACCACGCTCGATTAACTCCGGCCGGACACACTTTCCTGGGTCATGCCCGGCCTTGGCCAAACAATACACCGCAACCTGACCTAGGATTAATAGAGAGGCCAGCACGCCGGACTAAACCTATGCCCCCAGGGGTCATGGGCCATCTCCCCGGGAACTCCTACACGTTGCGAACACGGCCGGTGAGCAGACCTAGCTACCTCCTTCAACAAGGTAGGTGCTTTCCAGTCCAACCCGGCGCGCGCCGCTCAGTCGCTGACGTCTATTAAGCTTCAGCTGATGTATACGACGCAGAACACCCATACTATGCCCACATGATGGTTAGTGCTATCAAGCCAGAGGCCCCTCGGATCAAATGTCCAAATCGTAGTGGATTAGGAACGCGCGGTAACGAGCAGAGACTCACGATCGGTGTGACCCCGTCGCCCCGTCTCGAGTACTTGTGGCAAGGGCTAAGATTGCCCGGCCACGCCTCGTAAGTATCTCGCGGGCACCTCCCAGGTCAACCCGACTCCACATCACTCGCAATTAAGCTCGCGCGGGTACCCCTCAAGGTTGACCCGTCTTTAGTAACATGGCTTAGTGTAAAGTCATAGTAACCATAGTAACTGTGTGTCTAACACCAAGGGGAAAACCCGAGGAATCACCCCCGGTGAATCCCACTCGATGTTATCATCAAGGTGAACGTAAGAGGATCCACCCTCGAGGTTCACACTTGAGGGGTTGCACGACAGAGCGGTAACGGAAGTGGTTAGGGAGGAAATCACCCTCGATGACCTCGACCGTATAGCTACACTGCAGAGATCTCATCAGGAGTGATGTATGAGGTTCACCCTCGGCACTCGATTGTAACTCTGTAGTGTCGTACAACTAGGGGGTGATGTGCGGTGTCGGGGCCTGGACATCGATCACGTTGATCGAGTCATCAAACATAAAGCGAGGCAACTGGGACAAGGTGGGGGGTCACTGATGGATCACTAACCTACCTATACTAAGCAGTTTAGGATAAGCAGGTAAGGTATGAAAGCAGGTAACAACAACAGGCTATGCATCAGAGTAGGATCATACAGAAAGCAGTAGCAGTTCTAATGCAAGCATGAGAGGGAAAGAAAAGGGCGATATCGAAATGCTCAAGGGGGGTTTGCTTGCCTGGTTGCTCTGGCAAGGTGGGGTCGTCGGGGATGTAGTCGTACTCAGTCGCATCAACGTCGGTCTTGGGGTCTACTGGAGAAGAAGAGGGGAAGAAACAGTAAATACGGGGCAAACAAGCATCACAAAACATAACGTGGCAATATGTTGTGCCGGGTGTGACCTAACGTATGGCTACACGATATGGTGAAGGGGGAAATCAACCGGGAATGTTTTCCCGGTTCCGGACGTCTGTCAGACAGATGAAACGGAGGGGAAAAGTTCAACGTTTGCTGTGCTAGGGACGTGTGATAGACGAACGGAGGGCGTATTCGGATTCGTCTCGTCGTTCTGAGCAACTTTCATATATAAAGTTTTTCGATCCAAGCTACGGTTTATTTTATATTAATTTTAAAAGATTTAAATTATTTTTAGGATTTATTTAATTAATTTAATCAACATTATCCAGAATAGTGTTTGCTAACATCATCATGACGTCAGCAGTCAACGTTGACCGTTGACCTGGTCAACCTGACGTGTGGGCCCCGTGGGACCCACCTGTCATTCTCTGTTTAGGTTAATTAGGGTTTAGGTTAATTAAACATGATTAATTATGTTAATTAATTGAGTTTAATTAATTAAGTTAATTAACTCTTTTATTAATTAATTAATTTTATTACTTATTTTTTAAAAACCGTTCTGGGGGCTGGGGCTCATATGTCATTGGCCCATAGGCCTTAACGGGCGGGCACACGGGTGCGGGCGCCTGGGCGCGGGTGCACCCGAGCGGGTACTGGGCACACACGACGCACGCCGGTGCCGGCGGCCAGGGCAAGGGGAGGCGGGGCTCCGGCGAGCCACCGGAGCGGCTGGCGTTAGGACGAGCGGGGCGCGCGCGGTGGTGCGGGGGGTGCGACCACCGCATGCGGTGAAGGGCAGCAGCGCCGGCGGCCACCGCAGCGAACAGCAGCAGCAGAGAGGAGGCGGGGAACGAGGTGAGACCAGGCAGGCGACGGCGGCGCGAGGCGTGTGCGGCCAGGAGCGCGCAGCAAGTGCGGCCGCGGCGAGCAATGGCGAGAGCAGAGCAGGGAGGAGCAGCAACGGCCGCAGGGGAGGCTAGGCAGTGCAGCGCAGCGCGGATGGGCACACGCGCGCCAACGGCAGCAGCCGTGCGTGGGTGCAGGCAGGCGCGCACGGGGCGCAGGAGGCTACGGTTGGGCGCAGGCGGTCGCGGAGCAGGCGGCGATGCGCGCCGCGGGCGGGCGAGAAGGGCGGGGAGCGTCGGTCGGGACGCCCGTGGGGTGCGCTGGGCGCGAGCAGGGGGTGCGCGAGCACGGCCAGGGCGCGGCCGGGCCACGATGTCCAACGGGGCAGGGGGCAAGAGGAGGAAAGGGAGCATGGGGAGGCGCTCACAGGGCCTGTAGGGATTCGGGTAGTGGGGCGCGGGGAGCAAGGCGAGGACGACGGCGGCGGAGCGCGAGGTAGGCCGGCGAGGGGGGGGTCTGGGCGGCGACGAACTGCGTCGAGCGGCGGCATGGTTAGGTTCCAGTCGAAGGGGGGGGATCGAGCCCCTGATCCAATCGGGGGGAGGGGAGCGAGTGGGGGCGTGGGGGTGTCGGTTAGGGTTTCGGGGGCAAGGGGGCCATATAGGCCAGGGAAGGTGCGGGGTGGGCCGGCTGGGCCGGCCTAGTCGGCTGAGCCGACTGGGCCTATAGGCCCACTGGGGGAGGGGGGCCTTTTCTCTTTCATTCTTTGCCCCTTTTTTTCTTTTTCTTAAACCCTTTTTTGTCTTCTTATAAATTGTGAGACTAAAAGAGTTTTGATAGAAAAGAGACTTGTCAACTAAAACAAGCACATTAATTCTAAGAGTCACAAAAAGTTTGAGGCCAAAATAAGTTGCCTAACCATTTTTAGAAATTGAAAAGGCCAATTTTAAATGATGTTGGACCACAAATTAATTCCCAGGGGTACTTTCGGAAACCAAAAGAGGTTGGTTCCAACATGACAAATATCCTGGGATTATTTGCCGCACTTTGCACATTTTAGTTTTCATGTTTGTCAAATTTGAATTTTTACTTTAAATTTGAGTTTGAATAAGAACAGTGATTTGGATAAAGTGAAGATTAGTCTGACGCCCAGATAAATTAGGCTACAGTAATCCCGCGTTAACGATGCCACGTTACCTCGGTTACTGTTGCTAACCTCGTGTTAGTTCGAAACCGATTCAATTCAAATTCAAAATCAATCTAACAATAAAAGTTTTCAAAAATTAAAACAAAAATGTTCGGTGGTTGCCGAATATTACAAAGATAATTGTAGTGAAGTAAATACATTTATAGAAAATGCCGAAGTAATTTAAAGTGATTTAAAACAAAAAAGAAAATAAATAAAAGAAGAAAAGGAAAAGGACCCCCCCGGGCCAGCCGACCCAACAGGCCGGCCCATTCGGCCACAGGCCCAACTGGGCAAAGGCCCAGCCGGCCACTCCCCCTCCATATTCCCCCACCCCGAAACCTTATCCACCCCCACTCCACCGACACTCCCCCCCCCCCACCCCCAAAATATCTCCTCCCTCCTCTCCCTGATTGGATCGGGATCGAGGAGGAGGTCGTCGACGTCGACGCCGGCGCCCGGAGCTCCCCGCCACCGGACTGCTTCGCCCTCCCCCGCCGGACTGCCCCCTACGCACGTCGTCCCCGTCGTCCCCCCCCCCCCCGAACGTCCCTGAGCCCGCTGCAAGTTTCCCTACCCCCCGACGTGAGCTCCCTCCTCTCCCCCTTTCCCTCTATCGCCGGCGCCGTCCGCACCCAGCCGCGGCCCCACACAGCGGTCGCCACGCCCGACGGCGCGCGCCGTGCGCCTCTCGCGCGTCCGGCCACCGCACTCGCCCCGCGCGAGCACGCGCCCGCCTCCCCTGCGTCGGGCGAGCTCACCGCGACCCAGGGCCGCCCAGGCCACGTCCACCGCTTGCCCTGGCCGCATACGCACGCGCCGGCCACGTCCATGGAGCCCCCCCCCCCCCGCGCTCCCTCTCGTCCTCTTCCCGCGCCCGACCACGCCTCCCGTCGCTGTTGGTCACCGCGCCCGGCCCCGTGGCGCCCCTGTTCGCCCCTCTCTGCCCTGCACGTCGTCGCCGGCCCCCTCCATCGTACCCCCCCTCATCGCCGGCCCGGCCTCCTACCACGGCCCCGCTGTGCCGCTGCTCCGGCCACGGTCGCCGTGCGCCCGCGCCGCACCCCTGGGGGCTTCGCCCGCATCCACGCCCAGCGCCCGTTCGGGCGACAACCGTCGCCTGCGCCCGAAACCCGCAAGGCCCCCCTGTGGGCCAATGACAGTGGGGGCCCACGCCCAGAACGTTAAAAAAAGAGAATTAAAAATAAAAATAATAAATAAAAATAAAAATGATTTAATAAAATTAATTATTAATTAATTAATTATCTAATGAATTAATTAAGTTAATTAATCCGGTTTAATTAATTTAACATGTCAGCATGACATCATGCTGATGTCATTAATCTGTTTTCCGAATTAATTAAATAATTAACTAAATTCCAGAAATTAATAAAATCTTTAGAAAATCATATCTTTTAATCCGTAACTCGGATTAAAATAATTTCAACATGAAAGTTGCTCAGAACGACGGGACGAATCCGGATACGCAGCCCGTTCATCCGCCACACACCCCTAACATATCAAACTCGCAACCTTCCCCCTCTGGCTCCTCTGCCCGAAAACACGGAACACCGAGAATACTTTCCCGGATGTTTTCCCCCTTCGCCGGCATCACCTCATACTGCGTTAGGACACACCTAGCACCGCTCTTTGTCATGTCTTGCGTCGTCTTGCTTATGTTTGCACTGTATTTATTGTTTCTTCCCCCTCTTCTCTTTGGTAGACTACGAGACCGACGCTGCTGCTGCCCAGTTCGACTACGGAGTTGACGACCCCCTCTCTCTTGCCAGAGCAACCAGGCAAGCCCCCCCTTGATCACCAGATATCGCCTATTCTACTCTATACTGCTTGCATTAGAGTAGTGTAGCATGTTACTGCTTTCTGTCATACCTATCCTGATGCATAGCCTGTCCTTGATACTACTGTTGTTACCTTTACCTGCAATCCTATATGCTTAGTATAGGAGGCTAGTATATTCATCTGTGGCCCTACATTCTTGTCCGTCAGCCGTGCTATACTATCGGGCCGTGATCACTCGGGAGGTGATCACGGGTATATACTATATACTTTATACATGATACATGTGGAGACTAAAGTCGGGTCGGCTGGTGGAGCACCCGCGAGTGGATCTTTGTGGCGGAGCGACAGGGCAGGTTGATACCGCCTAGGAGAGAGGTGGGCCTGGCCCTGTTCGGCGTTCGCGGATACTTAACACGCTTAACGAGATCTTGGTATTTGATCTGAGTTGGCTACGAGCCTATACGCACTAACCAACTACGTGGGAAAGATATGGGCACTCGGCGTCGTGGTATCAGCCGAAGCACTTCGTGACGCCAGCGACTGAGTGGCGCGCGCCGGAGTGGAACGTAAGCCTGCTCTTGTATTAAGGGGGCTAGTTCTGCTTTCGGCCGCGTACGCAACGTGCAGGTGTGCTATGGGCGATGGGCCCAGACCCCTGTGCGCTTAGGTTTAGACCGGCGTGCTGGCCTCTCTGTTGAGCCTAGGTGGGGCTGCGACGTGTTGATCTTTCGCGGCCGGGCATGACCCGGGAAAGTGTGTCCGGCCAAATGGGATCAAGCGTGTTGGGTAAGTTGGTGCACCCCTGCAGGGAAGTTAATCTATTTGAATAGTCGTGATCTTCGGTAACAGGACGACTTGGAGTTGTACCTTGACCTTATGACAAGTAGAATCGGATACTTAATAAAACACACCCTTCCAAGTTCCACAGACAACCCGGTGATCGCTTTTCCACAGGGCGATGAGGGGAGGATCGCCGGGTAGGATTATGCTATGCGATGCGACTGGAGATGCGACTGGAGATGCTACTTGGAGATGCTACTTGGAGATGCTACTTGGAGGACTTCAATCTACTCTCTTCTACATGCTGCAAGACGGAGGCTGCCAGAAGCGTAGTCTTTGACAGGATTAGCTATCCCCCTTTTATTCTGGCATTCTGCAGTTCAGTCCACCGATATGGCCTCCTTACACATATACCCATGCATATGTAGTGTAGCTCCTTGCTTGCGAGTACTTTGGATGAGTACTCACGGTTGCTTTCTCCTCCCTTTTTTCCCCTTTCCTTTTATTCTGGTTGTCGCAACCAGATGCCGTAGTCCAGGAGCCAGACGCCACCGTCGACGACGACCCCTACTACACCGGAGGTGCCTACTACTACGTGCAGCCCGCTGACGATGACCAGGAGTAGTTAGGAGGATCCCAGGCAGGAGGCATGTGCCTCTTTCGATCTGTATCCCAGTTTGTGCTAGCCTTCTTAAGGCAAACTTGTTTAACTTATGTCTGTACTCAGATATTGTTGCTTCCGCTGACTCGTCTATGATCGAGCACTTGTATTCGAGCCCTCGAGGCCCCTGGCTTGTATTATGATGCTTGTATGACTTATTTATGTTTTAGAGTTGTGTTGTGATATCTTCCTGTGAGTCCCTGATTTTGATCGTACACATTTGCGTGCATGATTAGTGTACGATTGAATCGGGGGCATCACAAGTTGGTATGAGAGCCAACTGCCTGTAGGAATCCCCCTTCCATACTCCTTGGCCGAAGTCGAGTCTAGTCATTGTAAAACTTTTACTAACATGGCTGTGTGCCTTACGGGCCCACGTCGCCATTGGGTGGTATTAGGATCTTTTACTCCTTGATCTATACTCTGGGACTCTGATCTCTCTTCTATTCGGGTTAAATGATTTTGCTAAAAAACTAACATTAGGATCTCGTTGTCACTTTCACCCCGGAGAGCCCCTTATTATTGATGATCGTCTGTTGCACCAGAAGACCCCGAAGATACTCTCCGCTGTTAACCCGAGAACTTGTGTTCATCGCATTTGCAATTCCCCTTCCACCGTCAATCCTTATGGATAACTACTTGAAGTGGTTATTCTTACATTCGTCCCCAGTTGGTCTTGTTATTACAAGATACCCTGAAAAACTCGTAGTTGTTTCGATAATCCTTTGAGATTACTGCCTTGCTGTTCTTTGTCACATGAATACCCCTACGGATAATTTCTCGCACTTACCGAGTATCCACTCATCCCCAGTTGTTCATGTGTTTCACAAAAGTCTTCAAAATACTATTCGATCTTCCGAAAATCCTCTGGAGCCTTTGGCTCTTGAAATTATTGCTTGCTTGCATTATGGTTAATCCCATAAGTCTCGTAGTCTTATTGACATTCCCTGTCATTATCATTTTGAGTCTGTTGACTCAATATGTTTGCGAATACACGCAATCATCATTGATCCTTATAAATTACTTTTCCGGCTAAGCTGCCATTCTTTTAACTGGAATTGGTTCTCGACCAATCCAATTGTCGTTGATTGTACCCTAAGGCTATTCAACTTATCCATCCCTAATCAGAGCATTGCTTCTGATCCCTTGATTTGGAAATCATAATTCCTTTGCGTTTGACAATTGAGTTAGTCAGTTGTTTCTATAATCTGATCTCCTTGCATTCTTCTTCCTCTAGTTGAGTACCGATGCTCACGTCAGATCCCTTGTGGACCACCAGATCCTTCGTTGGATTTTATCTGACAACGCCCTTCATATTCAATAACCTTGTGAGCCTTTCCTCTGATACATAATGCATGTGGTAAATTGTATCCTCTGCTTCCTCAACCATGCTCTGCCTTCGAGCTTGAGTTAATTACTTCTAAAGATTCTGGTATATGATTCTAAGATGCCCCGATGGGTTGAACCTATGCCTTCCTTAATATGTGTGAACTCAAAAGTTTTCACGAGTCGTACTCTTCTGGTATTTTGCCAGATAAAATTTCAACACTACAACTTCATTGAACGCGAGAAGTGAATGAAAGGTTGCGCATTGGAGAAGTGGGAGTCGACCTTAAACTTGGTGTTCATGCCCATGGACACGATGTACATCTTCTCATCGAAGCTTCTTTTAAAAATTAATTATTCCCTTGGTATAAGATCATCTTATATCTGGGATCTGGCCTTTTTGCAATCGTGGTTCCGACCATGTTCTCCTTTGAATACCATTTCTCGTGCAAGTTTAAGCACTTGTCTTCTGCAGAGCAATGCCCCAGTCCAACCTCTACTTTGATCTGTCATCGAGTATTACCCCCTGGTATCTCGAGATTATCTTGGAATTGCATAACTTCTTATGAGTTCTTCATCAAGTACTACATTCTCACTGATTACGGTTTTTTTTCATGGGCTTCGAGTTATTAAGCACTCAAGGGCATCGATAACTGAATCGAGTCCGCGTCGCGATTAAACAACTCTTAGTAATCTCCTTTACTTGCGAGTTTGTACTCGATCATGTCATTCCTAGCCTGATCGGCTATATCATTAACGTGCTAAATCTTAACTGTGCTACCTGGTCCTTAATCCTGGAGCACAACCTTCGATGATGAGCTAAGCTTATGTCGATTTCCTCATCTTATCATTCCACTTTGAACAACAAGCTTGATTCTGAGTTGGTGTCTTATCCGTGGTTCAAATAATCTTTTGTTGCATCAGTCCTTTTACTTGATGTAGTGGAGGTTCGATTACTTCCCCCTGGAGCCTATTGACAAAATTTGTCGTGATCATCATCAACATTTTGACTCCTTCCAGGTTTCCAATTGAATTCATGATGAGAAATACCATCCTTGCCCTCGATGGTTTGTATTATCATCGGCCACTTTATTGCCTTCCCTCCAACACAAACTTGTTCGTGTTTTGTGTTGTACCTTGAGTTCCTTGCTGCCTAGCATTGTTCTTCTTCACCTTGAAATATTACCACCTTTTATGTCAAGAATGTGGTGAGAATTTCACCACCTCTTAAGAATTCTTGGTATAGTGATACTTCTCACCATCACCATTCTTTCTTGGTCCTCGTGTTGATTCCAACCGGGGTACAAACAAGTGAACGGTGCTGTTTGGATTCTGCACTTCTAGCAACCCTATTGCTTTGAAGTTAATGGTCGGCCATTCATTCTTAGACTATTGATTATTGAATCACCATTCTGACATTGGTCGAGCAACCCGGTCCATATTTCGGGTGCACCTTTCAACCAATGTTTAATTGGGTTTGTTTCCTCGAGCATACCTCATTGTATCATTTGATCTGACAATGATCATCTCCTTGTTCACTTAATCGTGGGGATCCATCTTTTTGAAATCTCCATGAATTGTCGCTGAGTTCATCAACCACCCCTTCTTCCTCTCCTTGGTTAAATGGTGAACTCAAGAATCTTATGACGACTTCTCGTCAATTTGTGTCGCACCTTTTTATCTCAGGACCATGAGTCTGAGGTATCATGACACCAATCGGATCTGAATCTCGATCAGATATGATGGTTGGGACAACTTTCCAGGAGTTATGTTGTTGGTCCTTTGATGACCCGGTAATATGATGTCATGCCTAGCACCCCCCTGGCTGGAGGACCTATCACTATAATTTCTTTAGCAAGGATAACCATTCCTCCTAGAGGAAATTGTAGGACTTATTTTATAAGTTACTCCTGATGGATCATTTGTGTATCCAAAGTATGGCCCTTGATTGAAACACCATATCATTGCTACCTGAAACATGTCTGTGTTACTCCGATTTTCAATAAGAGCATTTGAAGCACAATGCTAAATTCTCTTTATCAATTATCCAAACACCGTTGTATGGGTAATGGCATGAAATTTCTCTCCCCTTTCCTAAAGGGTTTTCTATGATTATATCCCGTCATGAATATCATGCTCTGCTTATCCTTGGGAAGGATATACCCCTGAATTATGTGTTTAAATTTCCCTTCCATTGTTCTGTTTAACCTGATGATCACATTTTACTTTCCATTGGTTTGTTTGACCTTTCTTGTGATCTATATAATCTAAGCAGTAATAATTCACTGCTTATGTAAACACCTCGGTGTACAACTCTGCTAGTGAGACCCTGTTTTTATTGTTGATGACATTTCGGTATCCGCCGATGGATGAGAACTTTGCCTCTTGGCCCGCCTCGTTTCAACAAGCAGGAAAATGGTTCTCTTCGTCCCTCGCCCTTGGAACCAACGTTGTTGCCAACATAGCTGGCAAGCTATTCACTGACATGCCTCCCTGTCGCGGCTGTGCAAGATGTCACCACCCTTCCTACTTTCAACCCACATGGTGGGCCCATAACCCACAGGTCCACTGGATTGAAACCTGACTCTCCTGCACCCCCCTATTCCCAAGATCGTTCCTCGCGTGTGGCCTCGTATGTAATTCACAAGCCATCTTCCGAGGGATCATCAAATCTGTTACCGGACACAATACTTATTCCCGATCGCTTTGAGCCCCTTTCACGCCCTGTTTCAGGCATCGAACGGTTGCCTGCTCGCTCAAAACTTCCCATGAAACCTCATTACCTTGCTCTCGATATTTTCTTAAGTTTCAATTCGAGAGTTACGTTCTGCCACCTTCCCCGGTGTTATCGACCAGATAGTCAACCTTGTAGCGGTTCGTTCTCCCGGAATACCCCCCCTATTCTTTCGTAAGTACGATGGAGATCCCGAAGAAAGGATGACGACTTCATCATGATGACCTAAAGCAGAAAAATGAAGACATCAACGTAATGGATTGATCTCTTCGAGAAGAGCAAGCCAGGATGAGAAGACCCGCTAGATTCGTTACCAAACCTTCCCCCCTTTCACTACCTCTTAAATCTCGGGACGAGATTTCTTGTAGTGGAGGAGAATTGTGACGCCCGGATAAATTAGGCTACAGTAATCCCGCGTTAACGATGCCACGTTACCTCGGTTACTGTTGCTAACCTCGTGTTAGTTCGAAACCAATTCAATTCAAATTCAAAATCAATCTAACAATAAAAGTTTTCAAAAATTAAAACAAAAATGTTCGGTGGTTGCCGAATATTACAAAGGTAATTGTAGTGAAGTAAATACATTTTTAGAAAATGCCTAAGTAATTTAAAGTGATTTAAAACAAAAAAGAAAATAAATAAAAGAAGAAAAGGAAAAGGACCCCCCCGGGCCAGCCGACCCAACAGGCCGGCCCATTCGGCCACCGGCCCAACTGGGCAAAGGCCCAGCCGGCCACTCCCCCT